>NW_019392633.1:600000-887504 GCF_000648675.2 Cimex lectularius | reverse complement strand
TATAAAACGATGATTATATATATAAAATATCACTGCAAAATACTAATAAAAAGGATGAATATAAAGATAAATAAACACAAATCTTTTGAAGAATATTATTAAATGGAAGCAGTAAGATACAAATTGATTTACTTTTTGCGGCTTAATCTGACTGCCCATGAACCAAGTCGTACCTGTGGTCCATGCTTGGCGGGCACATTCTATGAGGCCCTGGGCTGGCTTCTGAGCCGTACAATAACTTATTATTTTTTCTTTTGATAAGGTAAATCCCTCAAAGTATAGTTTACGAATCTTCCCCAAAATAGTGCATTCAGAAACAAAATGGAGAACATTCTCCTCAGCACGTGAGTTGCAGAGCGTACAAATCGTGCATCCACCCAAGAAGCGATTCAGAGTTCAAGTACAGGTCTTCATATATGCATTTAATCACCGTCTAAGTCCTTCAATGACAGTCCCTCAAAAATATCTTTACTTAAAGTTAGTTAAACATACCTGTATGTAGAGAGCTGACTGTAAATCAACTGACTAGATTTGGCTAATTCTAAACATTCGCGACGATGTTGACTGGAGATCCTCGATAAGTGATTTGAAGACAAAAAAAACTAGGGCCGATGTTCTCCCTGGATGGAAGGTCTAAAAGGCTATATTGTTCGCCTGAGAACGCCATGTAAGAACCAGGAAACCTTCGAGTTGATAATATCGGTGATTGTGATTTTGGTTAAACTCGATTTGGGAAGCAAGCAGGTTTTTTGGACTTAGGCAAAATGAAGTTTTAGAGTACAAATAAAAACCTGGTCTGCGAAGGTTTTAAGATGTAACGTATAGTTCTCTATTATCACTTATTCCCGTAAAGTTACAAATGTTTCTTTTTAATATGTGATTAATAAAATACTACTCGACTAAAAATTTAGGAATCTGGCGTGATACTAAATTAACATTCTTCCTTCACACAGAAATCATTTGCAAATGGGCATACAAACTTCTAGAATTGCTTTATAGATCCTCTCATGCTTCACAGCAACCACTCCTTTAGTCTGTCTTTAAACTTCAATAGTTCGACAAGTTTTAAAATGCGCTATAATCCTGTTTGGTCTCCAAATACCAACATCAACATCCAAACATTATAAAATACAAGCGAAATTACTGTCTCCTTCCGCAACAAATCTTTTAATGAAGATGCTCTTCATGAAAGAAGAAATATGTCTGATATAATATTTATCCGCAGCCTTCTTAATAATAATATATCTCAATTTTCACGTCCCATTCATTCTTCCACACCCGCTTTAAAACAGTATTCTACCATCAATCAATATTCTATAATTAATCAGTATTCTACCATTCAAAAATTTCCCGTACCAACTACACTTCTCGCTCTCCCATGATTCCTCTGGTCAATATGCAACCCAACATTAAAACGTTGAGAGGAACTTGCACAACGGTCAATTAATATGTCTGGTGTATGTGTTTAAGTATGTATCTATATGTATGTGTTAATTGTTGCTGTGTGCATATATGTATGTATAATTATTTAATCTTATTTTCAAAATTCTTAATTCCAAATATTATTTTTGTATTCAAATATTGGTTTCTAAATTATACTTTATGCTATTATTTTAATATTGTCAATGGGCTATTGCTTGTAAATAAATAAACAAATTTGTATCTGGAAAAGGTATTTGCCATCCGATCCATTTGGTATTAAAAACATGTATTTTGTTTTATTTAGAACCTGAAGATGTTATGATATATCACGAAAAATCGGCACGTTTTTGAACTTTTTCTTCATCATGAGCAAAAATCTACATTGAAACAACAAATTATTGGTGGCATGGCGGATCCCTGCCCGGCAAAGCAAAAAAATAAAAAAATAAACAATAATAAAAATTATTACACGGGCTGTGAATAATTTTATTTTCGTACTGCACGAATATCCTGAATCAAGGTATGGTCTTGAAGAAAAAAAGCAAATTCAGTTGTTACTGCCTAGCTTTCGACCTATTTTAAGGTCATCATCAGGGCAAAACAATCTTAAATATGTCTACAAATGCAAAAAAAAATTTTGCGTCTCCGAACGGTTGAACACCTTTGGAAATATATACCCCACGATGGAAATTCAAATCAAAATGAATATTTTTGGTGAGGTCATTAAATAAATATAAATGTAATTATTGACGGATAATAGGGCATATTTGGATAGGCCAGATAAACAGATTGTAGGTTTTCTCTGTTCATAAAACTCAAATTGGTTTTATTTTGATTTGTGACTCAAACTTCTCTTGGTCTGTGGTGTTGCACCTGTAAAAGAATTCTGAAATGTCTAAAAGGTATTTTAGATGGTTTTTAAGGTTATTTTTTTATAGAAATATTTCAGGTGGAGTGAATATATTCATTTCATAGAATGAAAACGATGTTTCTATACTTTATGTTGGACAAACATACGTGTAGATGTTTATTCAGCCTGACAATCAGCATTGTGAACTCGAAATCAGGATAACTGTGAAAAACGGTTTGTGAGTAGATCCATAGTTTTCAATTAATTCAAAGTTCTCATGGTTGTATCGTGCGGTTAGTGAGTCAACTAGTTTTCATTTAAAATGTTTTGTTGAAGCACTTAAATGACTCATGCAATAAAATATACGACGTATATAATATAATATAAAACGATGATTTTCGCGTTTATACAAGTTTGATTTATTTTAAGTCCCCTTAGTTATTATCAATGAGAACAATTACTTTATTTATAAATAATCAATCAATTCTGTAACACGCATTCCACCACGCATTTGTCATGAATTATATGTCACTAAATCCCTCCTTTTTTAACGATTTTTTATTTACTTTGTTCCTATTGTGTTCATCGCCTTATCTGCAAATGTTTTATTTTCAATTCATTTTTTCTTCTACCAAATGAATTGGCGGCTTATGAATATTTTCCTTTGTTTTAACAGATATGCGGGTACAATACACGTTTCCATTTGTATTAATCGGCTTGTAAAGAGGATTTAGGGAAAATTCTCGAAATCTGCTAATCATCATAAGTTCAGTCATCATAGATTACGTTGTAATTGTCAACAACTTTACCAATTTGTTTACACTTTCATATTTTCGTGAAATATGTTTCATGAATCGAACCCCATAATCTTTTTTTTTTATTAAAAAAATTATATTATTATTTTTTTAACGAGGGCATTTCACTTACAAAGAGTTAGTTGTATGAACTCGTGCGGTCGGTATTTAAAAAAAAAGTCGGATTCGAGTGCAGAGCCTCTGGATTCGAACACAGGACTTTTACCTTTTACCTACATGGCAACGTCTAAACCGTTGCGGCACCGACGCCCCTCCCATAATCATTTTCCTTCAATAGAAAGTCGTTATTTATCAGAAAACCTTTCTGTATTTGCTGATTAATTATATATATATATTTTTTTTCAAATTTCTACCAGAAGCACTTGAATATTTCTGGAGTCGTTCATTCTTCGAGTGGTTTTAGGACTTCATAAGTGTACTGATCACAGTTTCCTTTTAACTGTATCCGACTATAGAAAAAACACTATATTCTGGAGGTTTGTGTTTATTCCTTATATAAAGTTTCGACTGGCTTACATGCTATCTGTTTAAAAAAGATTAACTAAGTAAATGGTAATAATCTTAAAGATAGACGTTTTGAAATTTATTTTCTTAAATCTTAGATGCTGATTATATTTGTGAAGGAAACTGGAAAATCGTGACAATGCCGTAAATAATGTAGTTTACTTATTTTAAATATATGTATTTTTTCACAGATTTTTAACTTAGTTACTTCTCCTTTTGTACAACTGTTCATGTATAACTGAGTTGTTAGATAATCTTCATCTATGAAATGTAGTTATAATTTTTAGTCCTTTTGTAATGCTCTGTTATATTACATTCCCAGATTGATTTTCTAGCTCTTTTGTTTTATAAATTTCATCCTCCTTTGAAGGCTTTTTAAAAATATTCTTTAACTTTGGTTTGTGTGTGTATATTTAGCCGATCGTTTTATGAAAACTTTTGGGAGGGGGACAGTGACATTGTATAATTGCAAAAATTTGATTTCCTGTAACCCGATGTCGAATACGTGGTTAATTCTCGGACACTTTTGGTCCAAAGCTCCGTCCATGTGTCCGGCATGCAGGGAAAGTTTGCTAGATGTGTCTCACTCCTTGTCTCATAACTCATATGTACATATGTCACGCTAGCGGTCATGGATTTGATTCCCGGCATAGCCCCTTGCTTTTCAAGTCCGCGATACCCGTCGTTAGACGTTCAGCCACCAGTATGACAGGAATTACTTTTGCTTTACTTTACTTTGTATAGAGAGCGAATAGTATAGATGGAAAGCCATAGGATATACGGCAAGGCGGCGATACTTTTGAGCCCCAATTCTGATCTTCGGTAACAATGGGGTGCTCTATATGATGCTTTTTCTGTTAAATATATTGCGAGAGTGTATTTAAAGTCGTGGGTCTGTAGTTTGAAATGGCTGATGTATGAATATCGAGTGCTCCATCGCTCTACTTGTTGATTCGGATGAATGTAAGAGAGAATGCATTTAAAAGAATGATTGAGAATGTAAATATGGAATATTAATTTTCGGTGAGCATGATGTAGAAGACCAGTTATGTATATATCCCGGACTGCAAACAACATGAGATGGGTACAGTCAATTGTCTCGGCTTACCCCCCCCCCACTGTAAACAGTTTCACAATTCAGTAGAGTTGTGTGGATATGTAAATGCTTCGTTTCATGGATATCTCTCAATTTTAGAATTGTCACTTCAAGTGGTTGATGTTTGAACTTATTACCGTAATATGGAAAAGTCTTAAAAAGAGTACACCAACACCAATTCTTTTATGATCCTCAATCCTGAATCAAACAAAATCTCAAAAAATACTTGTCTATCGTAAATTTGTATTCGTTGGTATATTTAAATTGGTGTAGTAGAAACTCTTGTGAAATACATACATTATGTAAAAGTGGTTTTTCCTCACATTCGTATTCTATTCGTATTTTATGGCTATGTTTTTATTCTTAGCACTCTGTTGTGGTTTTCCTGGTCGTTTAGTTATAAGGTTAGTCAATAATTTGTATATACCTTTTCAGGCCTCTTAGTCATGATTGAAATAAAAGTTGGATGGAGTACAATTTGGAACTATATTTTAAGTAAATAATTTTGCTTAGTTGCTATTTTTGTTGTGTAGATAGCATCTTCCAAAACAATGCCAACAGCTTTTGTAAACATTTTTTACGTAGGTCGTTGGAAGTTGTTCTGATTCGTCCCGTAAATATATATATAATGTGTTGTTGTTTTAAAAAGTAAAAAATCTGGTGTATTCATCAATGATACCACTTTTTGTTATCCTACATTATCTTTGACACAGTAAACAATTTATTTGAAAGTTAACTGCATGTTGTAATTTGTATCTTGTTTATTTTAATCTATTCAGTAATGTACATTATCGTTTTATAGAAAATCTAAATTCCGGGAGCACGAAGCTACCCTTTTTATTGTCATTTTAGATGCGATAAAGTTTACATTTTACATTTTGGAGACTGTTTAATTATTACTACGAGTACTTTACTTTTTTCCCATATGCTTTAAAAACTTTACATTTCATATTTTATGTTGTGCTCGAAACAAAAGCTGTTAATTTCATAATTTCTTCTAAACATTTTTTCCAACAGCTGTAAATTTTTAAGTCGTTTATTTTCTGATATTATAATGAGGTTAGCGCTGTCAAAATTGTCTCTCTGATTATCTCCCTAGATCAAAATTCCTCTTGTTTGAAACTTCAGGTCGTGATAGTATTTTGCTGTTGTCGGCTCAGAAGCTTCGTGTAAGTTTATTAAGGGGGCAGTGACCCGTTTCATTACCTCAACGCTATTGTACTACTAATTCAAACATGTGATAATCCCTTAGGCAATCTTAGTTTAGAAAAGTTTTATAGAGAATCCTAGCCAGATTTTAGCATAAAATGTTTCCGTTGTGCGCCCAAGAATTAGGAGGAGGGTATTTAGTTGATGACACAATGCCACCAGACTTCAGCCTCTTGGTAAGACATAGATTCTTATTTTCTCTACTCGAGTACTGTTTCGTCGCTCGGTACTTCTTACTCTTCAAAATATTTAATTTAAACACATTTAAAATCAACAAATATTTCTTTCTCAAAATCACTGAATATAGTGAGTTTTATTTGCTCTTTGTTTCTTTGAATCAAATCAGTACAATATTTACGACGAGATTGAAAAAAAATATCTGTTGCCGCCGGTACAATTTAGTAAAACCTGAGTTTTCCCCTTCCTCACTCTCTCAACTATTCATAAAGACGCATTCTATGGCCATTGTGAACGTTTCAATAGTGTTTGTTGTATAAAAAAAAGGAAAAGCATATTTTTCATCCATTTTCCCGAAACCAAATTGAACTTTTACAACAGTTGCAATTGCGTAGTAGGTTTCTTTGTCGAGTTGGCTGGCGGTCCGTCCGTTCTTAATTACAATTTTATAAATGGTGTTTTATTCTAGTAATAAAATAATTATTTTGTATGTTTTCAGGATCATACGGATAACTACAACAAAAATTACGAACCCAGGAGGAAACGGTATGTAAAGGTTTTAAATTGTATTGAATATTAGGATAATTTCTCATCCCGTTGTTAAAAGAAGTCATCCTCTTACTCATCGGTAGCACGAAAAAAATTGTTAATAATGTCCAT
The DNA here is from genome assembly GCF_000648675.2 of Cimex lectularius. Classification (NCBI taxonomy): domain Eukaryota; kingdom Metazoa; phylum Arthropoda; class Insecta; order Hemiptera; family Cimicidae; genus Cimex; species Cimex lectularius. The sequence goes on along the minus strand of NW_019392633.1, from coordinate 880,771 downwards.
AAATATACGAAATGCTGTCCAGGATTGCATTAAACATGAACCCATCTCTCCTATCATTATTATAGATGTAGTTCAAAAACAACCGTTCACAACTTCCACAACATTATCAACTATTTTTTTCGTTTTTTTAAAGAGATTTACTTGCATTTTTGTGTACATGAATACATATAGCGCTGACCATACATGTTGTTCATACTTGACATTTTATTACAGGCCTGAAAGTGAGCCGAATAACGTTTTATTATTTACGATTATCAACCCAGTTTATCCGATCACAGTGGTAAGTGGAACTCATAACAAAATAGAAACATTTAGGTACACTTATATTATTTTTTAATTCCTACTGTTTTATTTTTTTATATATTTTTTCCTGAAATGTGCGGTTGACCATAACATTACATTATTACGGTGTTGTTTTTACTCTTACAATAGTTTCATGATTACGCCCAATACAGTAATTAACTTCAATTTTTTTTCACCTATCAAAACACACAACATTAATTCTGTACTTATAGATTAATATTAATATATTCTTTCAATTCTTTCCTTAAAATTTACAATTTACCAACTTATGAGGTTTATGATAAAATGTTGGAATTAATTCGTATTGAATATCTACAAAAACTTTAATATCTACACCCTTTAATATCCAACTATTTTTTTTTGCTTTTTACATTACACGCTGAATAGTACGAAATCAACAGACCCGGTACATAATGCTTTCTAACATCTGTGATTCACTCTGCAAAAACGCTTCGCAATAATATTTTAATTCTGTTCTCACGATTTTTTAAAATCTGTTTTAAATCAGGTTGTCGAGTAACATATTTTTTCACTATATCCTGACTGTTAATTTTAGATAAATCGTAAGCACAGGCTTATATATAATGTAACGTTGGAATTTTTTATGCGATTTGCAGTGCGAATCCACCTTTCGAATTGTATTACCAATTAGGAGGTTTTATAGTTTAGGAAACTAAAAACGATTATTAGTGGTAAGGCATGTACGCAGTGTGATAATTAATGGCTTACTTGTGATATAGAATAGAATTGTTGCACTTCATAATTTTCTATTAATTGATTTTTCCAATATCTATTAGATTGCAGTTGACAAATTCAATATCCCTTGTTAAAATAAACACGTTATCATCGATTACACGTTCAAATAAAAGAGGGCTTAACGAGTCGAAATTGGATTTTTTTCTGTTAGTGCTTGCATGACTATGCCAGCCGAGTAAGGAAAAAAAACCGAGAGCATTTTGTTCGGACCGCTGTCTTATCAAAATAGACAGTCGGTTTCTTGCTAGCTGAGGCTCTTGAAGTCACAAGAATAAATACGTTTGTCTTTCGTTGATGGTTTGCATGTTTCAATAGAGGATGGAAAGTGAGTTATTGCTTCGTTTGTTCGGTTGATTGTCAGTCAAAATCAAATGTTCGTCTTCTCACGAAGTTGAAACGATCATGTGTATTTTACTGTGTCATTTTTCCAAGTATAAATTGAATTAATAAGTTACGGATGGAATGCAAATATATATTGAAAAGTTTGAGCAATTTCTGGTCTTCTTGAGAGGGCGGGAGCTGTTTTCACAGTCCGTTGACAATGATGGACATGATTTCATTATTGGATAACAAACGTCAACCCTGTTCATTCTTTCATTAATATGAAATGAGAATTGTGTCGTCGAACGGTCTAAATCAGTTGAAACCAGCAACCCGTCAAAACAAGTGTTGTTTGCTCTTGGGAAAGTGGATACTTTTTGATTTATAGAGGGAGTGGATAGACGAACCAAGACCAGTCACTAATTGTAAACAGGTAAACAAATAAAACTTTCCAGCCAATTTCCTCGATGGAAAATACTTTCGGTTGGAGAAAATTTGAATTTGTTTTGTCATTTTACTGTCAAACCATTTCGATAGGCTGTAATTAAATCTTTCGACTAATAAGAACAAAGAATTCAAACAACACATACGCCAAGGTGGTCGACACAATTCGTTTATCGTACAACCTACTAAATCCTTAAATCGATGATTTTATCTAAAGAAGAGTTCGAGGGTTGTGTACCTTTTGTAAAGTAAGTAATTCCATAGTTGGAATAGTTTGCTTTGGCTGTTTCTCGATTGGCTTAAATTGGTTTAAACTACCCAAATGACTTATCACTATTTGCTTGAAGCAAATGTATATTTCACAAAACCAATAAATTTTTCTGCCAACGGTAAATTAATGCTCTAGGAAATGTTAGTTCAAATTAGTTAATTTACCTATAATACCTATATTACTATAAATTGCCTAGCTTATGCATGTCATAGTAGATATGGTCGTAAATATGTTCCGGTTACTAGTTATAAAGCTTTATTTTTTACCTAGGATATGATAATCATAGTAGCAACTTCTCACGATTATTCACTTCACACCCTTTCCACTTTCACACAACAAAAGACCGCGGTTTTGCCGGTACAAAATCGAGTAACATTCATTGATTATTAACTTTCACATGTAGAGGCATATTCAAAGATGGACTTTATAGGTAATTTTAATATATCAAAAAGTCGTTTACAATCATAACCGTGAAGTTTTAGGTTATTATCTACTACTTTACTTTATTTTCCGTCATAATATTGTTTTTTAAGGTTAGGTTTTGAGTAAATATAAAATTACCTAAAAATCTAATATAGAGAATAAACCTTAATACGATCACTGCGGGACCTATTTTGTTAGACTTGTTTATCAGACGAATATTTTAAAATAAATGAGCGCTTTGACGCATTAAGAAGAAAAAATGTTTAGTTTAGTATATAATTTTCAAAGATTGTTACTCTTTGTTGCCGATTGTGTAAATTTCAATTGTATCAGAAAAAATTCAGTGTGTAAATTCTTATCCATCCTTCTTTCCTGGAATTTTTGGAAATTTAAACCTCTTATATGGTTAACCGCTTTTTGTATATATTCAGCTATTTCAAGACATCTCATCATTTTTGAGGTGTGGAGTCTAATTAGGGTACACTAGATCACCAAATATTGATCTTTTAATTGTATGCTGACTATGGACGGTAGTTAAAAAATTGCATTTGTTGTATTGTTAAGTTGTGATGCATTTATCTCCACAAGAAGTGGTGTTAATCTTTTAATGAGAACACGAAAAAACCTAAATACCTTGAAAGACATGAAGCATTTTGTGAGCTACATGTGTAAGGTTTAGGGATAGTTTAGAGGGATTACATAAAAATAGTTACCCTTTTAAAATACATGTATATTACTACATGTATTGTTGACGCCGGCTTCGGCATACTAAACCCGTAACGCATAAACACTCTGCGTGACTGTACTGTATAACTACGCCGTGATGCTGCCTGGAATTGCGAACTTTGAAAGTCAAGTTGATTGAATATCTCGTGCATATTAAGTTATGGTACAAAGTCAGTCAAAGCGTAGATTTTTCGATAACAGAAAATCAAATATTTACCCAGTTTAACTTAGTCAACAAATTTCTAACAAAAACTTAATATGTGTATGTGTAGTAAATCATTTCATGGGCAAGGTCGATTTCCATTGGTTGTTGTAATAGTGATTGTCGGCTGAATGGGCGTGAAAATTCTCTTTTTTTTCTCACATGTTTTAAGCACTATACAACCTATTCGGGCGTTTTGATTTTTCTGTTTCAGGTCAATGTATTGTTTTGTTTACGGAGTGTTTGTTTCCCCTCATTTGTTCCTTGGGTTGCCAAATTAGTAAAAAAATAAATATAACATACACACTCTCACACATAATTAACATAGAAATGCGCTTCCTTCCCCTTCCAGAACGCCGCAACCTCCAGACCCTCCCCCCAGAACAGAAAGCATTTGTTCTATTAATATTTTTGAGGAAAAAAGTGCAGTGAAGTAAGGTCAAAATAGACTGGTTCGACAGCATGTTAATGAAAGCACAAATCGTTCATTTTAAGTGATTTGTTTTAAAAGGTTAAGGTTGAGTGGCAGTTGGCCAAAAATCCGTCACTTATTTTTGTTTCCTATCTTCTTCAGTGAGCGGTGATTATTTGATGAATAGCACCTAATTTAGATTTGACTAAAAGTTTAGTTTGACTAAAATCATTGTTTATAATTGGAGTGCACATTGGAACAGTCGATATATTAACAATAAACCTAAGAAATTTCTTTTTGATTAAAAAAAAAAAATGTGCAGCAGAAGTTGTAATAAATCATTTTGGTGAATAAAACATTTCTGTCCGGTACAATTTCAATTGTTAAATTTGTTAGCAGGTTGTCCGACTTTTGAGATTGACCGTCGGGTGATTAAATAATTACCATGTGATGACCTGTAAACGTACTGCGCAACTATTACACAACGCTTTCAATAAATAAATGTATATAATACGAAGAAAACATTCCTTTAACAAACGTCATGTGGGCAGTTCGGGATTAAACCTCGGTCATGTCCAAAAGTTTGGCTCTGGGTCTTTAACCTAGTCCTATAACCCTCAACGCATGCAAATTACAAACTAAACATATATCACCCATTCTCTCAGACATCCTTAAGTATTTTTATTTATACGTATTCACACCCACACACCTATCCAGTTATGTAGTGTTATACTGTACAGTGTCTCTGTTTTCTCTTCGATGAATGCGGGGTGTAATTTGTTTTATTTTTTATGATATATTTATATTTTTTTATATGCTGTTGTTAAAGTTAAGGAGATAAGGCTTAGCACTGTTTAGTTAATTAGCTCAGTAGATTTAGATAGTTGTTGATCTTTACTATTACTCCTTATCTAAAATTGTTGATTCATCACACAGAGTTAATGATACTTTGGCAAACTTTTAATAATCTTACTTAAACCAGCACTAAAACTTCGTGAACTTTTCGAACTTTAGACCCATCTCTCGGATTCACTAGTGACTGCTATCGAACCGACCATATTACTTACTATATTATAGATTTTTACCAAAGACAAATTCATTAATTTAAAATCAGGAGTAAACATTAAGTGAGAACTTGAATAATTTAATTTAAAATCGTGTGAAAATTAGGTACCCAATTGTATATTCTAGATATAATTTAGACTTTGATTAATCATATGAAGTATAAATAAAATTAGTTAATTTTCTAGCATGGAAAAACATCAATAACTGTTCAATTGAAGTGGTTTATAAGGTCTATAAAAATGATTGCTACATACTTAATTTCTACAGCAAATTTATCCAGTAAATTAGAAATATAATTAATTATGAATTTATAAATATAATTTTAATGTGACTTATTAAGAAACAACTACTGATACGTTCCCAGGACTCTAAACTCCCCTCATATCAATATATATTTTATGGTACAAAGGAGTTACACTTGTATTCTCCCTATCATTAAACTTAAATGGGCTGAATTATTGTTTCTACAAAGAAAATTGGATTTATGTAGAAGTACGTTACATGCGTTGAGTCGAGAGATAAAAAGTCTGCAAGTGAACGGTACCTAAAAGTAAAGTCCGTAAATGCCTTTCTCCTTAAATTGTAACGTTTAATTAAGAATATTCAACGAGAATTAGATATACTTAATTACTTAAGAAACTATAATTAAATATTGAAAAGAGTGATAATTTATTCAAGTCTCTAGGTAAGTGAGTTAGTGCGGGTCGGCTCGGACGTTCCTTCCCTCTCAGACCCCTATTTCTGATAATTCTGTCGCCAACCGCAATAACAGCGATTTGTGTTTATCCCTTTTGCCCTGAAGGTATATTTGTATTGCATACACCCTTTGCAATGAGATGGAATTTGCGCGGTGGTCCTTATTATGATTAGTCGGGTCTCGTCTGTGTTTACCCGACTGATCGTTAAAGACCTTTCACGGGATATCTCTCCCGTATCATTCTTCGAATAAGGAGCTAACTATTGGATGGCAACAATGGTTCTATTTACAAAAAGTTTTTCGCGGTTATTATATGGATTTCGATTTGTCTATACGTACCTGTAGATTTTATTTACCCTGTCGATGAGCATTTAAGCGCTCGAAATCCTGATAACGGCGAAAAACAGTACGTTAGTATTAGAACTATCTTTGTCATCCAACGAATTGATATACTCACTCCGTCATAACTATTTCTGTAGAGGTTAGGATGTCTCCTTTTCATATTCCTGTGCCCGTAGAATCAGTCTGTCTTTGACGAGACGAATTGTGTTACTCATATTGAAGAACTTCTCATGATGACTCAATGCTGCATTGAGAATAGAGATTAATCGCCCTAAATGCTCAAGCTGTCGCATGTGTCGTCATATTTTCTTCAGGGGCCGACATTTCCTTGGCAGTGACAAGCTGTCGGCACTTCGACTGAAAGCGAAGTTCAAATAATTTTAAACTGCTGTGTACCGAGGTGGCGGCCCTGGGTTGGGTCGGATAGGTGAAAAAATCGCCATCGCTATATTCTTCCTGACAAGGAACTGCGCATGTGCCTCTTGTTGCCAATACCTTTGCAAATCCTGGTCGCAATATCTTTCTTTTTCCTTCATAAATAAGCCAACAGTCTGACTCCGCAATGTCCTAATTAATTAATTTTATTTTTCATCCTCACTTTATTCATAGACCTTATTCCTTTTACCGGTTGCAACTGCATATATTGCAACTGCAAATTGTACATCGGCTGTATATTGAACATCAACGGTAATTCAAAAATAATAAATTTTGAAGTAAAAATTTTTGTATACACGTTATCACAATTTTTGCCACGACCGAGGAATTATCCCGGATTGTTTGTAATTGTAAAGTTGTGCACGTTTCTTATCGACCCGAGTGTCAAAGCCTGTCAGGGTGTAACACGGTCCCAGGGTAGGAGACTCCTTCCAACCATTTTTCCCCACGTCATCATAAACTGGTAGGGTTTCAATGGCGTTGAGTGGTCTCCGATTCTGCATGGATCTCCTTCATACCACATTTATATTACACAGTATTCTCTCCCTGTTATTAGTCCAACGACCTTACCAGTTTAATAACTTTAAGAGTTTTCCAACTTTCTTAATCTAGAAATACTAACAAAATAAAATATTGTTAAATGTAATAAATTTAATAATAAATGTTAAAACAAATCTGCAATCTTCTAAAGATACATGTTTTATACATATACATGTTTTAGTTGGTCGTATTAAACAAAGTAATTATTTTAATTGATTTGTAATTTTTATGCACATTGAGGTTGAGTTGAAAAATGAGTGTCACGAGCCGGACTTGAACCCATGAATCCGCTCGTGGCACTAATTTTTTTATGCAGTCACATTGCATAAAAAATAATAAATCAATTAGATATTAATTTATAACAGTATTTTTCCTGCGGAGCATCAAAAAATCGTTCCTTTTTTAATATGTTACTGAACAAAACTCAAAAGTATTTCAGGATGATATTGTGTTGAGATCTGCGGTGTTTCGGTTTCCGATCATCTAGGTCGGCATATTATCGGTTTAATGTGTTGTTAAGACGTGTTTCGTCATTTGACCATCTTCGGATACTAGTTTTGTTTTTCGTATTCATCTTTTGTAAATTTATTGTTTGAATTGTAGAAGGGATGATACTGGAAATGATGATTGATGGAGTGAGTGCGGCGTTCAATCCTTTTTTAAAAAAGATAGTTCCTACTCACAGTAAGTCTTACTGTGAGTAGAAACTTATCTTTTTTTAAAAAAAGGATGATACTGGGTTTAAACCTATTAAGCACACAACGGACGCATTCTAGAACAGCTTCGATCTAGGACGAACAGAAAATAAAATTAATGTTTATATTTATATCGTGATAATTAACTTTTAAAACTCAAATTCACTTGATGTTTAAATGTAACTAGTCTAAACAAATAGCTGGAATATTATTTGAAGTAATGTGCAATAATTAATAGCTCGAACCCATTTTCTTATACATAGGAATGTTAGTGGTACGTAATAGAACGATTCGATCCTATTTATAGTTATAAACTCTTCTGTCTCTCTTACACCTATTTATACCGCGGACACGTACAAATGAGTGTTCAGTTTAGTGGGGGATAGGTTTGGCCGAATTTAAGTTCCCTTTGAGTAGGGGAATAGTTGAATTAATTGGTCTGTTCTAGCTGTCCTAGCCACCTGACTCATATTAATCCGAATTTGAGATTCGATTGATGTCGATAATTGGTTAAGAAACTCACCGTCTCTATCGCTATTACTCGTCTCTAACCGGGACTCGAGAACGTGTATTTCGGGAATGGTTACAAATGTACAGGTGGGCGACACGGAGGATATTTTTGTTCCCTCTTGGTAACGGACCATTAGTCCACACTCATCCAACACCTCATGCACACAACCATTTGCCATGACTTCTTTCTTACTTGCTTTAACTACGTGTCTGCTCCTTTCCTTTGGCCGATAGGTCTTCATTATAATGATTACTGTATTATCCAAGAAAAGAAGGTTTGACAATTTGTTGAGTGTTGAGGCGAGCAGTCCGAAATTTCTACGAAACCGAAACAAGATGTAATGAATACTGGATTAAACGGTCTAGGTATACACTAAATTGATGAAAAGCCGTAGTTATCGGGGCTTGATGGCCAAGGTCGGTGGAGACCCAGACACAAAATCAACTATCCATAGCGATTGGATATGTTTATTTTCTCTGAATTGAGTTTGTTAAAAACAATCCGAGGAATATCTAGTACTATTGGGTAGCGTGAATGATGCGCGCGCGTCTGTGTAATTTATATCGTGAATGGCAGGGTTTATCTTCAATTAATCCGAGGACTATCGAGTACTCTGGGGTAGTGTGAATGTAATTTATTAGCGTGAATATAGGGGCTCATCCCCAATTTCCCGAGGAATATCGATTATCTGGGGTAGTGTGAACACTCACATACATGTTTTTTGTCTTTCTGTGTAATTTGTCTTATTTTATCCACAATTGACGAGGTTCTAAGATAAAACGCAAGAAATATAAGAAAAGAAATGCAAAGCTAAAGGAGAGAGGGCTGGCGATGTTAAATATATTTTGTCACCATTACTTTTGTTGCACAATTTAACAACTCTAACTACATATTATCAAAATGAAATATCCCGTGGAAAATAAGAGACAGAAATTAAATAATTGTATATTGTTCGGGTGCTGTAAGGAAAATATACGACCTGTTGCCCGCAAAAAAGCTCTTCCCATTTTCCCTTTTGTCCCTTAGAATATTTCTAAATATCTATCTCCATTTTCCGAGATTTATCATGCTTTTGTCATTGTTTCGCCCTTTTATCTAATGTAAGGCGCTTTCGTTATATATTACTGCATTCAGCCACATCCCTTCTTTTCAAAGAAGAACGACATGGAGAAATCTATGGTCTTTTCATCAGGTTCCATATATCGTGACTTCTATCGAAATCATCACTTTCTGTCCAAAAAATATTTATTATTGGGATTCAAATTTGTGAGAATGCATTCTACGAAAGTGGCTTAGCCTACGTGTTTGATTGGTCGACACGACTTTAGCTGCTGTTTACAAAGTGGTAAATGACAAAAAAATTCTTTTTTCTTTTGCAAATTGATACTGTTTCGTAACATAATGACGTGCTAAAAAGTGATAGGGGAAAATAAGGAAACATAAAGAAAATTAATATTAATGCAAAAGATTTATATTGTACAGTATTTCTTTTCCTTATTATTGAAAATTGTGTTATTTTACAAAAAGGCACCATCGCATATACGTTTAGGAAGAGCGAAAATGTTTTGACTGTCCCATTTGCTCAGACGAAGTATACTTTTACAATAAAGGAACCTTATTCTAAAATCGACACAACCATTTTTCGTGTAGTCGTCTGTTCTACGTAATATTTTAATTTGACTTAACAATTTTCTTGCATTTGCACGACATACATAGTTGTTTAGTAGCTAATGAGTTTTTTTTATAATTTAATGAGCTGGCAACCTGTTTAAATAAAATTAGGAGTTAAAATTATAGAAAAATTATTTAGCTAAGATTTAACTGCACAGACCCATCGTAATAATGAATTATGTTTGTTTCAGGATGTACTTCATACTATTTGCAAACCAAACGGCCAAGTGCTCCGTATCGTCATATTCAAGAAGAATGGTGTTCAAGCCATGGTTGAATATCCTTTAATACTCATAACCTAAAAGAAATATGTTTTTATTTAATTTCAGTTTTACCGTTCTGTAAGCCCGATACATTAGTGTTGTGATTAAGGTGAGTGTTAATATTATATTTACAAGTATATATTTTTCTAGTTACAAATTATAGTAGCGTTCGTTCACTTGTATTTTAATGAATAGGTGCAATAATTTAAATATGAAGTTGGTTACTTGGCTTTCGGTTTAGTTTGGTATCGATTAAATTCATATATGATTACATTATTATATTATTTCCAGTTTTTTTTTAATTTATAAGTTGTGAACGTAAATTGAGTTTACGCTAATCATCTAGAAGATTACGTTTTTTGCTCGAGATAAAGTAATTCCTACCCTGCTCCCACATTCTCTTTAAAAAATATATTAACTCAGCTTTGTCCTGATCTTGTACGGTTGCACTCTCCTTACGGTTTGTTTCTTATTTTACATTGTGTTGCAAATACATAAAAACGATTAATCTCTCACGGAATCCCCAAACACATGTAAATATATTCGACTATCTCTTAAATCCACTGGACATGTGTCGAAACAACTCCCTCGAAGTCAGAAGGAATCGGGCGGTTTGTTTGTGTGCTTTGTTACTTACAAATTTATTGCTAAGATTGTCTCTAAGATTTATTCATCCTTGAAGAAAAAATTGAATCCTACTCAAAAAAATTACGGATTATTTAAAAAAATTCTGTGCATAGCTTTTGCGTGGTTAATTTAATGGACAATAGCTTTTGTACTGTAATCATGAGTTAGGTTTGATATAAAAACAAACTCCCTTAATTTTGTTCATTCCTCCAATATATGCTCTCCAGGAAAACTCGCAAAAAACGTACAAAAACATTAAATGTCACGCCATATCAATAATCTCATATTGTCGGAGTAAGGCTAGTAACATTACATAAAAGTTTGTCCTGTGCAAGAGTATATTCTTTACTTTAATATCCCATAATATCAAAATTAATGAAACTGACAAAACGCAAGTCGTTCACCTCAAATATCTCAAAGGAGAATGAAATTGTTGAACTGAACATGACATAAAGTCAACTCAGAAGTGTAAAAGTCCTAGAGACGTTTAGGACAATTCAAGACTTTTACTGGAAGCGTATTCCGAGCATGGTACCATCATCCGTCAAGTTGAAGAGAATAGTAAACGTGACTATGGCTGTTTTTTTTTTTCACCAACCACCACCTACGTTGTCATTTTGAGAGCATCATTCTTATAGCCCCGCACGCGTACGACATACGAATCCACGCCAGTTATATATCCATGTAGGCCGTACTCATCAAAACTTATAACGGCAATTTTGGTCGCAGTTACTAACCCGGTAAAAAAAGATTTGTTTTATTTTGATTGTGACAAATGGAACTTGTAAACCACAAGAAGTGTTCAAAACGAGTTAAGTGAAGTCATTATTTACGGCTGAGTTTAATGTCATTTTAAGTCACCAAAATAGTAGCGTGTTTGTTAGGAAAGTAGGAAAAATAAACGACCAATAAAATGCTAAAAATATTTTAACTTTTGACGCTCTTGTAAAATTTGTTTCGCTTAAGGGATAAAACTTCAATTTTAAATGGTTCAGAGCGGTCTCACCTTTTCTAGCTTCTGTAAGATTGACTGATTAAAGTCCCTTTAATAGAAATATATCCATATTCATGGACTGCTGGAATGAGGATCTGCACATGCTAAATCAAATTAGTTTTTTTTTGCAAATAAAAGCGTTTAATTTGAGTGATCCTCTCATATATAGTGAAAAAATTAAATGCCGTTTACAACACGCACACGCGCGCGCGCGCCCACACACACACACACACACACACACACACACACACACACACACACACACACGCAACACTATATCTCTCTCGCTCTGTCACTTCCGCTCTCTCGTTCTCTCTCTCTCTCTCTCTCTCTCTCTCTCTCTCACTCTCACACACACACACGCACGCACGCACGCACGCACGCACGCACACACACACACACACACACACACTCTCACTCTTCTCTCTCGCTCGCTCTCTTTCCCTCTCACTCACTCACTCACGCACTCTTCTCTCTCGCTCGCTCTCTTTCCCTCTCACTCACTCACTCTTCTCTCTCCCTCTCCCTCACCCCCTCTCACTCTCTCTCTCCCCTCTCCCTCTCTCTCTCCTCTCTCACCCCTCTCCCACTCCCTCTCTCTCTCTCTCTCTCTCTCTCTCCTCTTATCTCTCTCTCTCTCTTTCTTTCTCTCACTCTCATTCCTGTTTGTGGTTAAAAATTTGTCTTGTATAATGGGGAGAAAATTCAAGCTGATATTTGTAAATAAAAAAGTGTTCTACAAGTGTTTATAGGATTCTTAGGCTTTCTAATGTCCTGGCACCGTGCCTTCTAAATGTACAAACTCCTGACATCCGCTCCTCCATATTCTTTGACTACATCCAATAAATTTGTGAGTCACTCTAGTCCACTTCCCCGTAAATATTGTTTGTGTTGTGTTTTATTTGGCGATGCATTGTTGTTTAATTTTATTTGATCTCGTAAATTAAAAAAAAAAATTAACAGAATTTCCTTCATTTCATTGATGTTTACAAGAATATTATTTTTTGTCAAATTTGTCAGTTAAATGTTATTATTACTAACAATAAGATGGAATGAATGATAAAAGTTTAATAGTAAAATAGGACGTACCAAATTTATTGGTGTCGTTTTAAAATCATATCCGAGCTGTTGATATTTAACTTAAATTATTTTAATGACTGGGGTTACTGGATGGTCGGCCGACTTAGCAAATAGCAGCAAAATCGTTTCAGAACTTTACTCCTGGGATCCAACCGGGTAAAAACCTGGAAATACTTGCTTCCTACACTCGTGTTTAATAACAATAGTGCACATTGATAGATAATAGTTTACTTTAGGTGGTAGTATACATTTGTTTATTTTATTCTTAGTGGTTGTCGGTAAAACAAACATAATTTATTTTTCTTAATTTTTATTTTGTGGCATAAACATAATTGCAAACATGATATTTGCAATGAACTACATCATTGTCAATACTTTTAGGATTGTTGTGAGGGTAGTTATTTTTGAAACAGATTTCCCTTTTAAAAGGTTAATACATTTTTATCACATTTCCATTTTCACAACAAGCATCTTTAGACTTTTATCGGTTTTGATTTTAGAAGGTGGTGAGTAAAACACTACGTGGCTTCTATTTGCCGAATCCCTCTTATATCGCCGATAAATTTGAATTAATATCGATTCAAGCCTCAAAGTTCACCCCCAGCCATTTAGCATTCTCTGCATTCCAGGCTGCCGATTGGCTCTGCTTGATTATTGGAATTGAAGAAAGAATTCTTCCAAGAATTAGAAATAGATGATTAAGATTTACTCTTTGGCATGGGTTATTTTGTCATTGCAGTCAATTTTCAATAAAAGCTTAGTGTTTTTATGTTTATCCGTAATAAATGACAACGTAAAATAAATAGCGGAGGGTTCGTCAAACACGGCCGGAAGCTAGGAAGCTATGCAAATAATTATTTATTTTTTTGTTCAGTACATAAAATATGCATAATGTTAATCATTTTAATTTGTATGGTAAAATGTATTTGTATAGTGTATTTTCAGAAATTATAAACTATTGTGAGATTAGTGTATATTGATAGAATGGATCTTTGTCCTTTCTCTTTCCTCCCTTCAATAACACAACACATTCATCGTCCTACAATACAGGCAGATCTTAAATAAGTTTAATATCGCCATTCCATTAGTTAGTTAGATGAGCGAGTCTTTAAACGATTAACTCACCTTAAAACAAGTTGTGAAAATAAAAATTATTTCTTTTATTCGGAAGGAGATTTAAATGATTTTAAGCAATGCTACAGAAAAGGTTTATAGAAACTGGATTATATTATTTTTGTTAACAAACTTTCAACATTTCTTTTATTTAAAAATTGATTAAAGATGTTGTGTGCGGTAACGGATAAATTAATGCCATTTTACTTTACCTTAACGACTTTTTTTAAGTGTTACGTCACAATATCCAGGACCCATTAGATCCGATAATCGTGTTACGTTCGCTGTTCTACTTTGCCCCCGGGACCACACGATTACGGGTATAAAGGGTCAGAATGAGGATGTTAACGGCACCATTAGGCGTCCCTTTTGTTCATTTCTTTCAAAGCAATTAGGGCTTAGTTACGCCGGTTACAGAATTTGGCTATAAATTGTGAGGAAAAGAATTCATCAGCCCGCAATATTTGCGGAGGAGTTTCAGTGAAGCGGAGTTGTACAATTGTAAACAGGACGTGACAAAACGTAATAAATAAGACTGAACTGAGTTAAAACGGAAGGAAAAGATCTCGTTCCTCTATCTGTGCTACTATCTGTGAAGTTGGTAGATTCATTTTCGCCAGAACAAAAGCTTAAATTGAAGTTGAGTACAAGTAAAGGTGAGTAAACGCAAACGCACGTCCGATTATTAGAACCAAAAGAAAAGTAATTAAACACTTCGGGCACAGAACAATCAATAAATTCAGACCCCTTTCTTAGCAATGGTATTTCACTACATGATCCCGGAAAACACTTTTCACAACATTCTATAAAGTCTCAACAGATTACAAGGACAAGAAGAAGATCAGATACATACATATGGAATACAGATGGCTATTATGGTTACCAAAGCACATGAATGAAGAAACACATGATCGGGCATTTTTTATACTAGCCCAAAACATGAGCAATCGAACTTATTAATCGGCCTTTCAAGCTGAAATACAATACATCAGTACTTGTGCCCTAGAAAATCTTAAAAGAGGCTGGCAAAAAATTCCTCATAAAATAGTCAGCTAAGCAGAGCTATTAAGCATTAGCATATAAAAAAACCACACCAAATAAGTCAGAGAATGAGAGAATGTGTGCAGAATCTCCAAACCTGGGAAAACAAAAACCTGATGAGATCTTGGGTACCAGGGTAAAAAGAATTTGGGGTAACGGAAAGACAGACACACTGTCCAGAGGAGGATTTGCAAGACCTGAATATATTCTTGGTATAACAAAAACAAACAAAATCCCCATCACAGAATGGATCCAAAAAAAAAGACAAAAGGAGAAGGGGATAAACTCTAGGGGCGCTAGACACAGTAAACCTATGCTAAAACACGCTCACCAAGTGCAAACAATTAGAGAGGACTCTAATTGTTTGCTCCTAACTCAGATCGGACTATTAACCTGTATCTGGCATCTGAGAAAACAACTACACTACACTGGCATACCGAATGATGATCGCAACTGTAGATTATACAATGTGGAGGAAAAAACATCCACTCGTATCATCATTCCAATGTGAAGCAACTGCTCAATCGAGACATAACCTGGGATACAAAGAAAACCGAGGAATTGAGTTTTAACGACATATCAATGACATAGTACTCCTTAAAAGAAGGATCGAATCGAAAGACTGAACTCAGGAACTAGGAAGTACAATCAGCCGGATGGTTGCAGAGCTTGGGGACGTTAACCCCTCCTCCCAGTCTCCTTTCATCATCTTCAGGTCCAAAAGAAAAGTAATTTCTTTTGACCGTATCTATAAATGCCTCAGCAACATTGCCGGAAGCAGAAAAGTAGAATTAGTGAAATAGCTGAACAGAGCGCTTTTTATTTGTTAACCGTTCACCTGGCAATTAGTGGACTTTTTCAACCCTCCCTCGAAAGTGGTAAATATTTGTGCTTGCTATATTTGAAGAATCCAGGCAACCTTGTTTAATATTTAAATTTATATCGTTTAAAGCCTTTTTAAAGGTAGAAAGTTGTTTACGAAATAAGGAAGTAACACTTTGATGGAGCAGTGTTTATTTGATAATTGGCCATCTGTTTAGGTTATTTTGGGGTTTTATTTAATTAAAGTTCTCTTTCCTCTCTTTCCCAAAGTAAGCCTCTTTCCATATATCGCCCGATTTTTTTCCTAGTGATAAGAATGTTTTCTGTTCCTGTATTTGTTCAACCATTGGTAAACTAACAAAATAATTGCTTTGATTCCTAGTTAACTGTTACAACCATAGGAATGCAAGATCGTAAATGCTCCTCATAATATGTAATATGGGCATTTTACAAACACATGATGACATCGCGGGCCCTCCTTCCCTCCATATTTTTCTGGCTTTTTCTGCGTATTTTGTTTGTTTACTGTAGCTACTTGAGCGTCTCGATCAGGTTAATGACTCTTTCTGTTTTTATATGTATACTATGTCAATATTCTAAAATGCATAGCCTCTCGTTTGTACAAGTTATCGTCTACATAATAAACACAAAACATACAATCCATATTTATATATCACATATACATCATAGAATACCGGTCACATTCACTCCCCCCAGAGTACTCGCTATTCCTCGGGGCAGGGATAAGCAACTCTTCTTCCGTTCACGCTAATAAATTATCGATTATTTGGAGGTCGTGAGAATGCGGTCTGTTGTGACGTAGGTTTTAGAAAAACGTTTTCTTTATCGTGCCAACGTTTCCATCTTTATTGAGATCATCTTCAGGGCTCATGAGTCATCGGTGTTTGTTTTCCCTGTATCTCAATAAAGATGGAAACATTGGCACGATAAAGAAAACGTTTTTCTAAAACCTACATCACACCAGACCGCATCTCACGATTTCTGAATAATTATCGATTAACGGTCACTAAACACCACACATTTCTAATAAATTACATTCATTCCAATAAATTAATGTAAACACAACACCTGATACAAACATAAAAGTCTGGCCACAATCTCTCTCCCAGAGAAGTCGATATTCATCGTGGTGGGGTAGAACCCTACTCCATTCTCTCTAATAATTTACTTTTACTCCCCAGACATCACACACTCACCCTGAGTACTCGATATTGCTCGGGGCGGGTTAAACTACCCCTTCTTTTCACGCTACTAAATTACATTCATCCAATAAATTAACATAAATCCCTACAGTCCTGAGGTACCGAACAGCGATCTCTGCCCTCAGCCGTGCCCCATTATGCCAACATATTGCCCACATATGTTAAGCCTATTCCAATTACAAAGGTGTTCGACAGTTATTTTATAACGGACACCTACGCGGTTGTTTCCCATTCCTCATAATTATAATAATATTAATATGAAAGTACATGGATTTTAATATTTTTGTATTTAGCTGTTTTTATGGAAAATTCGTGCCCAATTTCTAAATGATGGTATATTAGGCATTCAAAACATTTAAATATGTAGAACAAATGTTTTCGCCACTCGTTTTCTTGATTGTAATGAAGAAGGCAACATGAATCAGCGAGGCTCGTTCTGCTAATCTTAATTGGATTAAGCGATATTTTGCTTAAATAGGGGAATTATTCTCATAATAATGTACAACAAAATTTTGATTAAGTTTTCTTGAAAATGGTTTCGTTGTATTTAAATTGAAAGGTTTTGAAGGTTCGTTAATTTAACGTCACATTGACAAATTGTGAAAATGACGCTCGTTATCAGAGTATTTGCAATCAGTCATGCCAGGAGTATTTTTGTTAGCAAACCACCAATGAATTGTATAAGGGAAATTAATCAATTTGTTACTATTTTTATTTTAAATTGAGATGTTTCAATTGGACAATAGTGACCAGGTTACACGAGGCTCTGTGTGAGTAGTATTTGGTGATTGGTTCATTACGATAATCTAAATACCCTAAGGGTTATGTTAATTGTGTTAAGTCGTGTTAGACAGAGACAAATGATGACGTAGTCTGTTAGAATCGTCTACTTAACATTTTCGATGTAAGGGGACCCCTGGTAACTGTTAAGTTAAATCGAATAGAATTGAGCCTTTAGATTGTTAGCCTTTAGGACTTAGGTAAGAAACATGGTCGGCGTGAATTGAATATGTTATCTATATTTATTTTTAAATACGCTTTAATTAAATTCGATGAATACATTTCTTTTGTTACCTTCTGACTTATCCTCTACCCTCCTTTATAGTGAAGGCGTGGGATATTCATCAACTAAGTATGTACGTACGTACCATCCAGCTATCTTATGCAGTGTAAAGATTTTCATTACAGGATTCACGAACCAGTTATTCTATATCTTTATTTGGTCAGTTCAGATATTTGTTTTGCTTAAGCAGGGCAGTGATTTAATTTGTATATCTTATAAATTTTCAACTAGCACTTCTCCCATTTGATCGGACAATTTTTCACACCAATCATTTGAATCAAAGTATTAATTAGTCTTATTTTTCGACTAACTTTTGGCATTTTGAAAAAACTACTCTTCCTTCACAACTGAAAACAAAAGCTTTACCGATAATAACAAATTTTCAAAAAGTGTTATACCTTTGACAACAGTTGGTGCTACTAGTCGCCATGTGCGGCCCTATGGTGAAAATCTAACAACATGTAAATCGTGAATACCTCAATTTTTTTGTTCTTACAGAGGAATTCCTTGTTATTTTAGTTGCGGAGAACCAATTAAAAAATAATATAAATACCGTAGCTGTCGTAATTCTGTCGAGTAACCAGGGAGGCACATTTACGGCTCATTTCAATTGGCTCCCGTAGAAAGATGGTTTTAAATAAAAGATAATTAAGGCTTTAAGGACGAGCGCGAAGAACAATTAATGGGCCGTTCCTCTAATAATAACCTCGTCCTATCATAGGTTTTGAAATGTATTTATTGCCAGAGAAATTAATCAAATCCAACTTGGCAGTCGGTCAGAATCATTTTCTCCTCTATACCAATACCAGTCCGGAATTTTGGTTTTATGCATTATCTTCTTTTTGATTAACTCATGACTGTATTAATTGAATATGATTTACACTGAACTAATTAAGCTCTAACGTAGTAATGTAAGTATGCTAATCAAAATTTATGGGTTTTTGTTGTCGTTTTGCTACTTTTTGACCTGTTTTGCTGTTCACATGTAAAGTCCCTACACCTTTTGTTAATGTCAAAGATGTTCTCTCACGTGTCATGTCAAATTGGTTGATCGCTGGCATAGTCGTTTACTATGTTTAGAAATTCAGTTCTTAAGCTGGAATTTAACAAATAATGACATATTTATCGGGTTTTTTCGTATCTTTCTTTATGGCTTTGCTAATGAACGTTCGCGTTTACCTCTTCAGAGGAGAATGACATTTACTAAATATCAGATATTTTATCGGCAGGTATTTTATATTTTATATATTTTAGTACTAGCGATCCATACATGCCATTTGCTTCGCTTGTTTACAAATTTGAGAACTGCAAATCTTCATCGAGAAATGCAGAGTATTAGGATAAAAGCAATTACTACTGACACTCGTTATTTATGGCTTAAACGAAAATGACTTATTGCAAATGAATTGCAACGTATCGTCAATGTTTAACTTTTGCAACTTATAATTGTATTTAATTTGTTAATTTATTCGTACCTGTTCAATATTTATTTCCCAAAAGAAACATAAAACCCTGCATTATTCATGGGCGGCTTCTCTCGGATTCAGAATAACAAATCGTAATTAGCCTGAAAGTGATGGGATCACTTACCACGTAAGTCAGTTTAGTAGCTTAGAAAGTACTAAATAAAACTAACCTTGTAAAACTAAGAAATTTGGAATTTTTTTTCAAGGATACATTTGGTATTCAATCTAGTAAATCACGAGGCACGGGCTATTTTTATATATTATAAATCCGCTTTTGGATTAGCCATGTAATTCCTAATTACAAATTCCAGAATAATATTGAAGTAAGTGGTTCGGATTAGAATTATCTCGTCAATGTTTTATAATTAATTCAATCAATTATTCTCTTGAGGCATTCTCTTCGGTAACGGAAGTTAAAAAAACAAACTTACACCTTTAAAAAAAATGGTTTCAGCTTTATTTAAAAGATCAGAATAACTTTACGATCTACAATAAACCGAGGCACTTTTTACAAGTCGTCCCGAGTATTAAAACGTAGTGCAGTTTAGGATATAAAAAGTTTAATTTTGAAAACACGGTCAATTTAATTTGTATCCAAATGGGGTGGGCATTCATTATAACCCAAGTAGGCAAATTTTCATTTAATCTTTGTATTAATGCTTGTACAAAAACCGTTAAAATTAGAAGCTTGATAAGATGAATTCAGACAGTTGAATACTTGTGAAAGGGTGAGTGAGGTGACGAGCAACTTTTGTCTAATTCATTATAACTATTGATTTCCTAAAATGGCGAAGAGGTAAGACATAAATGGTGCATTTATATGATGTTAATAATTCGGTCCACCTTGTGCGCAGTTGGATGTGTATCGAAAATGCTATATGCCCAGACCGCTACTACCATTTTGTCGTTCCTATGCCCGGTCGAAGAGCCAAATACAATTGATAACCCCGTCCTGAGATTAAGCTCAATGTACAGGTAAATTGACTCTCCAGGATGTGACAGACTTACATTCCTTTGATTCGTGAAAAGAGGCGACGATTAGATCATCACTAGTTTTACCTCATTTCCATTTTATTATTATTCTGTTATAGCCCATTAAGGCATTCAGAGGAGGTTGATTCTTTAAATGTACTTAAAGTAAATAATGTAAATATTTCAATAATATTGAAACAAAGTAGTCAAATAAAATAATATATTAATATATCAAATTGTAGTTAACTTGTGAGGAGACACTTGGAATCTAAACCTTCTACACAAAGCATAAAAATATCATTAATTTTGTTTTTTAAGGCCAAGTGATGGTTAGGGATGGTTGATGGTAGTGAACGTGACTTATTTAAACGGAGGTCACCCAAAGATAGAAAAAAAAAGATTATTTCGACTGTTCAGGACAGACTATCTAGATTAATTAGATTAATTTCAAAAGAAGCAACCATATTTTTAAAATTAATTATAATTTATAAAAGGACAGGTTTGGTTAATATTTCATTTAAGGGAAAAAGCGTTCGGGAAAGTGGTGGTGGTTGGTTTGCGAAGTTGCCCTTTTCTGGAAGAATTTTCTGAAGCTAAAAGGAAAAACGAGACAAGAAAAAGCGAATGCGAAATTTTTCTTTAGAGCAATGTGAGAATTTTTCTTCCACTTCAGTTCTTCAGTTCAATATCTGTTCTCTCATCTTTCATGAAAGTCAATTATTTTATACAATTTATTGTGAAGTTCTTACAGCGAATCTCGGTGATTTTGTGTTGTCGCCGTCGTACAATGATCAAGCGACCCTCGAGGTTAATTTTAAATTGTATCGTTAAAATGTTGAAATCCAAACATTGTAATTGGATTGAAATTCCGGCCGTGCAACTGGCCCTGGAGATTGTTAGCGGAAATTGTGTTTAAGCGAGAGAGGAAATTATTATCGATCGATGTTGGCGATGTTTCGTTGCAAGCAGTATACACGCATGACTTTGACTTAACATTTATTTAATCGGGAGTTTGTATATAACTTCTAATCGCACAAATGTAAATGTTCTTTCCATACGTTACTAATATCTCAGAACGTGCTTGCAGAAGTCTTATTTTTATTAGTCCTTTTACCGTCGGAGGACTTATAAGTTAGAACGTGAAACCTAAGTGAAATGAGAGTTGTGGTTAATTAAAGGCCGAATGCTAAATAACATCGTTCGTCCTGGAGACAGAACGTGCTTCTTTAAATTAACCATTGCATATTTTACAGACTCTCTATTTCTTAGCCGGAAAAACCCCGCGTGAATTGAAAAAGTCTTACATTATTTTATTTTGTCCTTTTTTTATCAATACTGATCTCTAATATTTTTTATTGTCGTTATTTATTAAAAAATGCAACGTCGAAATTCTCATAATTGGTCGGCCTATTCTCGCTGTGAATATAGATAGTTTTAACAAATTGTCCCCATTGAAATTATAAGTATATTTTATATTATAATTGCGTGTGCGATTGTCGTCGAAACTGTTTAATTGAATATTATTTTAATTTTTAACATTAAAAGAATAAAATAGACGCATTTCTGTGTTTCAGGTTTTGTATGGTATCGGGATTCCAAGTAAGTGAGTTACTTCTAGTCTTTAGCCCTAGCCTCAAGTGTTTCTAAAATTTTATCATAAATCATTTAAAAAAGCATTTTTGCATTTGGTAATTGGTTCCCTAGTGGTCTAATTAAAGAAAATTTCTTCATATCGTAGAGTAACTGCTAAGTCAGCCTCCTTAACGTCAGCTAGGCTACCATCATCTACCAAAATTGCATATAAAATCTTAGACGAATATTCCTAACAGTTTCAATTGTAAATATTGTACAGGTGTTTGGATCATGATATTACATGTGGAAGGAGAACTGCAAACCAAACTATGGTTATATTTTGAAGGGAGCTCCTGTTTAGTAGGAACAGTTCGATGTATGTAAGTCTGACGGAGTAACGATTTACGTTGGTCCCGATGAATATTTGATAGTATTAGGAAAGTCTAAGCTGCTTGAACGTAGATCGAACATTATGCATTCAACCCTAGGTTGTGGAGGGAGTTGGGGAAAGTGAGAAGGGTGGGCGAGTTATTTACTGGGGTGGGTACCTCGGGCCAAGTGGTGGTGAAGTTGCCTAACTGTCCTTCCCAGGTGTTCTAGTTGTGATCCGACCGCATCCATTACACCACACTCTTACCATTAGTGCTATCGAGAATAACCCTTAAACGTTAAAATGGGTGCTTTTTTCACAACATTTTCAAACAAAACCAATATAACACCAGTACACTTTATGCCCTGAAGATGACCCGAATGAAGTCGAACTTGGGTAAAAAATGAAAAAGGTGTTTTTCTAAAATACTTATTCTTGACCGGTCCTCACGACTTCAACAAAATCGTAAACGTTAAATTCAAATCAACGTTTTTGACCTAACAAATTGCATTGTCGATTGGGTGAGGTCTTCGAAAGCTACAAGGCAAAGGAGAAAACTGACAATTGGATGTTTTAGAATCTCTTTACACCGTCATAAAATTTAATTAACGCAATGCAGGGAAGTAAAAACTAAGTTCAGGAATTTGGTTTTGCAATTTTTGTACTCGCATTTTGTTGTTTATTTCAAATTAGATGTGAGTAATTTTATCGTTATACCAATTCAATATACTTATTTCAATATAAGCCAAATCAAACGATATCAGAAATTCATGAGTTTTAGTAAAACATATTTAAATATAATGGATTGAACGAAATTTCAACAAAACACCAGAAAATCGTTTAATGATAGGCAACAGATGAGGACATTGCCGGCCATCTGCGTGTATATTTCTGGTATTTAATGCGTATTTTTCAGACTGCAGCCATTTGATCGTCAATCTATTACTCTGCTTTTATATAAAACAACAGTCGATGTCCTAAAATTATAGCCTCTCATTTGTACCTCAGGTTGTCAATTAGAAAATAGATATAAAACCTACAATACATGTATATACATCACCACAAATATGGAAGGCTGGTCACATTCACTCCCCCAGTATATATTAACAAATATAATATATCGATATTCTTCTCGTTGTACCCATTCCATTCGCCAATAAGTTACTTTTATTACGCAGACTGCATAGCATATCATAGTAGCCCACAGAGTACTCGATATCCCTCGGGGGGAGTTAAACAACCGCTTCCTTTCACGCTAATAAATTACATTCCTTCCAATTAATTAATAAACACGACACCGGATACAACATAGAATTCTGGGTTATTCCCTTTACCCTCCAGACGTCAAACCATCATAATTACATAATTTTTATTAAGACTCATGAATTTGGTTGATGATCTCGTTTAATTTGGTTTTCGTTAAAATATGTTGTAATTAATACTATATAACAACAAATATGGGGGTATACTTAAAAAAAAGTCTGAGTATACTTTGGAATTAAATTGTTTACGTTATTCTGAGGTATAATTTTATTATATATATTTTTTTAACGAGGGTTCGTAAGAGCAGAGGTCATGTCAACCCCGGGGTGTCGGTGTTTTGGAAAAAAAGCCCATTTGTAAGTATGTCGGGTTCGAATGCGGGGCCGCTGGATTCTAATCCAGGACTTTTACCTTACAGTGATGAGCGCCTTGTCTACCCTTTCTACAAACTTTTCTGAATAATTTAAAAAACCAAGATGATAAAAGTGACGATTAAAGTCATTTTATAGGGTGAAAATAAATAATAGAGCATATTAACGTAATAAGTTTTAGTGCTGGTACATGTCATGTCTTCTGGGGAAAAAATTGATGGATTTTTGATGCCCTTTTTATTGTCATGTATCAAATTTTTTTGAGTTCAGTGCTATATATATGAGTAAATCTATACAGTTTTATGATTAGTAGCGAGTTGTTTTACTGATAAAATAGAAGCTACTTTTTTAAAAATAATATTTTATTGTATTAAAAAACCTGAAGTAACAAAAATATTAAACCAGTCTAACAATTTCAATATAATAAAATATATATAAATAAATCGATAATTATTAAAAAATAAATGAATAAATAAAACCCTGCAGATTCAGAAAGTTGAACGTGCTCTCCATACCAGATTTCATTACCTTATTGAATATAAATTGGAAATTTGATTGAGCTAACTGTTTTGGTAAATTTTCTCGCGGTATAAATTTTTCTGTCCCACAGAGTTTTACTTCCACCCATACGTACGTACTGTAATTAATATTCAGCAGCACAACATGTCCTTGTGTCAGATGTAAATGAATGCTCCCTCCTCTACGTTCATGTTCCATCGCTAATTACTTGCGTCCTACCCTTAACCAGTATGGAATAATGAAAAGGGTGCCGCTTTTCACCCCAGATACGACGACCCGCAGTGTTTTCTCTGTACAGGATTCCACGCGTGACTTTGCTTTTATTAAGGTTGTTTGGTGCATCAATATCTGGATCGCCGAAATAGACCAGCCGTTTGTTTTCTTTTAATTAACCATTTTTGGAAAAAGCAACAATCCAAGGTTTGTCCCATCCTTCAAAATACATACTGATTGTCGATGTAGTGGATTGTAATTATAATATGTTTATTTTTCATTATCTTAGCTGTTGTATTTTGACTATTTTTCTCGCTTATAGAATAATGCATTTACGCAAATAGAAACACAAATTTGATTAACTTCAATCACTGAATTTATAGTCCTAGAGGAAAAGGGTTACATACAGTTTTACGGCAAGCGGGTTTTGAAGGTAGAAATGGATTCATATGAATCGAATGAAAACACTATACCTAAAAGCGCTTTTGGAGAGAAGATGTAGGATTATGTTCCTCCGAGACAGTCTTCCTTTGATATTTCAGCAGTTTAAAAAAAATCTTTTTCCCCATCGTATGAATGCAGAAGTGTAGTAAGATAAGACATTTCAAAACGTTGAACATATTTGAGGACTTTACGTGACTTGTCTAAAATAGTGACAACAGTAAATGCTAACGTTAACACAATCATTAGGGTTGGATTATTAACCAATCATATAAATCCATATCAAAATGTTGGCAGATTTTTAAGTCTATTATTTCTCGTCCTTACCATAAAAAATGCTGAAGCTATTTATATGAAGAAAGTACAAACATTAGTTATTGGTAGATCGTTCTTGATTTGTTATTTCTCTACCGACGGTAAATCAACGTCAAGTGGGATCAACTCTTTCCTGTCCAACAACGACTATTTTCATAAACCACGTACATCCCTTGACGATTCTCGAGACGTGAAACTAACACGTGTCTAGTTCTAAACCAACAACAGACAAATCGTGTCTAAAACATTGGCCGTCTAGTATTATTGTCTCTCTCTAATATATATCTTTTTATTTGTCTACCATCAACCATGACCAACCAATATTTAACAATTATAATAAAATGAAATGGCTTAGGTTTGTCTATTGTTTTGCTAGGCTAAAATGCTACTTCTGATTCCTTTGCTGTAGAATACTTGTATTATACAAGGTTTATTATACAAAGTTTCAAAATTGGTTTCTGGCAATCAGAAGCATGATTCCAAACTATTTATGACGTGAAAGTCTAGAACCAAAATGTAGATGAAAATTGTATAAAAAATCCATCCTCTACATTGGGCTTTCGTGAACCTGTTTTGTGTGGATGTATATTTTTCTATTCTATTTTTCCCACTCGCATGAACGCAGAAGTGTATAGGTAGAATAATAGACATACCAAAAAGTTGTACATTTTTTTATTAAATGAATTTATACATGTTCAATGTACATATAGAGTAATCAATCTTAATGGACAAACTGTCATTGGGTCAGATCATTTTCAAGTCACGATATTAAACATACTTTGACAGAAACATATGCAATCGCCCATTTCTCGCCACTTTTGAAAAAATACAATTTTAATTACAAGATTGTTTAGTGGAAATCGGAATTTAATCGACTCAGTAAAATTGGGGCTTTCGGGTTCGGTTTATTTTGGTCGAATCCGTCCTCCATATCTACATTCGAATCAAGTTAAATATGTTAAAACATGGCGATAAGACGGACTGCGTAGTCGGTCGACGGATTTTGAAGAGTGGCATGGGGCCCGTGTCACTTCCAATGTCTACCCTTCAGGGGATGGTTGAAGAGATAAAGTGAAAAGGGGCGAGGTCGTAGGGGAAAAAATTAACTGGTTCTGATTCAGCCGTGCCGGGCGATATAAATTCGTTTTTCCTGTAGGGGCCGGTCGTATTTCTCAAAAAATTATAACAACGGTTGTTCGTTTGCGGAATGGCCGCTGAGGACAACGTTTACGTTTAATTTGAGGATGATATTCACATACTCAGAGCCTAAAATTGAAAGTTAAATTTGAACAATAGGGGTTTATTATATGTATATATTCCAAAAAAATGTAAAAACTTTTGGGCGTTAAGATCTCGCTCAAAGTCGACCATAGCTGAATGCTGTCGATAGTTAAATTCACCGTCGTATTAATTCAGCTATTCTTCGCCTAGCAGATGTTATTTCTTCTGAAAATGATGGGTTTTTATTGTCCATCCTGTCGCGTTAAGCTGCTTCCACATCTACATACTTTGATCGATGATTACAAGTATGGTGTTTCTGCTTTAAAGAGGACAATAGTTCGCACCACCATTAACACGAGACTTCTCCTACTTCATAATTCACGTACATCGTACATTGTCCGTGCGCACAATGAAACGGACTTGTTCTCGCCCCGACACGAAAGTTTATAAGGAGGACAATAAAAATGAACTTATATTTTTATTCGGCCGTAGGATACTTTGGCGAGCTGTGTTCTTTTCATTACGCGAGTAATAGTAATTAGTAAAACGCTATATTGCCTTTTCACAAATTAAATATCGATCTGTTCCATCCTTGAGATATCAATATTATTTGATTTTTGCCCCACCGCCTAACTACTGCGCCTCTCTCGCATTTTTTGTTGATTGAGAAACAGCCCTTGGCAATGCTGGGATTGAGCCGGTCTTCAAAGCAATTTGATATCCATCTATTAAAAACTTAATTATGCCGGTTTGTAGTCCTATTTAAAGCTGGGCACTAACAATTGAATTTGTTTTTTTAATCAAGACCGTACCGAGAGAGCCTGATATTCGTAATTGTGAAATAAAGAAAGACCCTATTAGTTTTTTTATAACACATAAGCTTGAGCTTTATTTCTTTTCGGTTAAAATGTATAAATCCCCCTTCCATCTGCCGAACAGCTACTATTTTCCGGTTTAGCGTTGGTAATAACGGTTTAATGCATCTACGTCCTTTTACATCCTGGGCTATTTTTCCTATTGAAATCATAGCTGTTGCCATACAATCAGTGCTGCAGATCTATGGTTAAACTTATGAGTTTATAAAATAAAGCATTAATACCTCGACAACCCTGAGCATGATCAAGACAAATTAGTGCACGTTAAACCTCACATTACGAAATGGAGTGTGAATAGGTCTTGGTTCAGATACATTGAAATAATTGTGGTTCCAACAAGCTTTTAACAGCTCGTATTCTTACTTGTTATAAGGGTCTCCTTTCATAATTCTTTATTTGACGCTTACCGTTTTGCCACAAAGCATTTTTATAAGCTCATCTCCTAAATTGCGAGTTAATGAATTAAAATGTTGATATGCCTAAAGATTACTATTATAAATTTAGGGGATTAACCTTTTACAAGCTTTTGAATGTACCAGATTGTTAATTTTATATTACATTACATCAATTAACGATTATAGTATTACACTGACTTTATAATATAGTTTAGTTGCTTCTTTAATTTGTATATTATGTCCTCGAAAATACAGATTTAAATATTAATGATTAGACAGACTGTTTTAAGAGATTATATTTATAATAGCAAACGTTTAATCTAAAATTATTGTTACCTATTAATTAATCAGGCTTCGATTTTATGAGTACAGATAAAGTTTTGCTTCCGCGAGATAAACGAGTGAGGACATTTTACCATGAAAGAATGTTGCGATACCCCTCTGAAAAAACTTTTATAGCCGGATGTCATGTCTATTGCACCATAAAGTGTACCCAAGAGAAAATATGACCCTGGCCCTCCTTTATTGCAATTTTTTTCGGCATTAGACGGAAAAAATTCAAACGCTGAACAATTGGAATGTAAATTTTTGCCTTAAATATATTACTACGTTTTGTAAGGGATATACAGGGCTTTTAGTACCGTCGAAAAATTTCTGTTACCATCCAAGTCAGGAAATGCTTTGCTATTCAACAAATAAGCTGAAATTACATTGTGCCCCTCTTCTCTCCTGGTGATTTTCAGAAATGCTCGCAGCTCGCTTAAAATTGGCTCTAGATATTGCATGTAATGCCGGCAGTTTTCTCTTGGGATTACAAAGGGCAGGAAACATTATATCTCCTAAAATTAGATCTGCAATTTTTCTCCGAGATATTCGATTGTAGGTAAAAATAACAATTACAGATGTCACGCATTATATCGTTCGCCCTAGTTGTCCATCCAGAATATTAATATTAATTAGTGTATTCCTTAAATACGTTAATCGATTTCCCTTTCGAAAACGTATGATAAAATATTTAACCCAAACACCTCAAAACGCGTGAATTATCTCCTATTATCGTCATAGAGACTGTCATTATTGTTACGAGGTGCCCAATTCACAGGTGTGGGGACACTGTCATAAACCGAGAGCCGGCATATTTCGAGATCTTTGACGGTTAATTAGAAAGAAAAGGGGCGAGTGTGAGATGTGGCGGATCTCCGGTATGAAAGAGGAATCGTCGTATACACCCAGCCTCATATTTTCGCTTCATTACCCACCGGGCGGGCCGGCCATCTAGCCGAAAAATTCTCACTCCCTGAGAATAGACAATTAGAAGTAGAAGCGCTACTTCCCCTCGCCTTGGGAACTTGTAGTGTTTTGATTGTTGTTTAATGTTGTTTTTTGCTTAGGTTTTTTAGGAGCAGTGTTCGAAATTTCACAATTTTAAATGTTTGGTGGCTTTAATGATTTTACTTTTGAAGTATTTTAAAATATTATGTACGACAAATGAGGAGTTACAAGTAGGTTGTATTTTATTTCTTTAATTCGTGTTTCTGTAAGCAAACATATAATCCGGATGTTTAACATCAAATATAACGGATTTATTGGTTTCATATCCATTCTGTAATTACTCATTTTTGCATACGAGATTTGAGATAAAATAAAGTCTCTGCCAACCCACGGTCTTCGGGTTTGAATCCCATCCGTGACATTGGCTGTTTTTTCTCAAATCTCGTGTTCAAAAATTAGTAATCAATCTAAATATTATTTGTTAACCGTATCACAAAAATTTAAAGAAAGTGTGTCCCGATAAATATATACAAACCATATCGTTTGTTTGAAAATCTAGTTATTTTTAAAATCTATTATATTTCATAAAGTTCATATGAGACAGTTATCGTTATTTCTCAAAATAAAGTAACTCTTGATAGCTAGCAAGTGGTTTAATGTTTCCCTGTCATGGACAATGATAGGTTACACGTGGGATGGAAGAAAAACATCCGTTCCTCTGTAACAGATTGGCATCAATCATATAAAAGGGTTAACTCATTTCTTGGAATCTACAGCATGTGGTTGTGTTTGTATTAAAATTTTCAATGTTAATGTATGCTAGTTGATGTTTCAGGAATCCAGTTCACTGTTGACAAATATTTTTGTCTTCTTTCAATATTTTCCTTAGCAGAATTTATTTGCACGTTCGACAGTATTGACACGGCCAAACGGGTGAAAGAAGCGCTTAACGGAGCTGACATTTACGCGGGATGCTGCACTCTGAAAATAGAGTTTGCTAAGGTATGTGTCCTATATATTTCTATTTTAGTAGTATATTTAACTATGAACATCACCTCTACGTTTTTATCCGCTTCCCTCCCCTCAAACTTCTATTAATCTCTATCCCTCTACGGTCCGCGACTTTTCATGGATCGAGGGGTCTGGGCCATTTTTCATATTAAGCGACGAATATTTTTCTTCAAGTTTTTTCCCCCACTCTATTTTTGTTCCAACAAAATTTTACACGAATCCCCTACCCAATGACATTTGCCTGTCGCTGCCGTCGGCAAAAAAGTAATTTCAAATTAATCTTCGTTCGTGGGTTCTCCCTTTTATTAACCTCCTTAGCATTAATTTGACTTTTAAAATAAACATTTATGCATTTAATAATCCATTAAAACTCCAATATGGCATAAATTAATATTTTTCTGAGAACTGTTTTTTTTCGCCTTTTTTAACCGAAGAGAGTTAAGGTATTTCACGAATTACTGAAAAGTAAAAAACAAAAAAAACCGAATTTTTAAATTCCTGTGTATCCCTCTTAACATCGGTCGTATTGTATCATTGAAAATTTCCAATCTATTAATTATATCTAATGTTAAAATTCACGTTCAACGAAGATTTTATTTTTTATTCGGTTTCTTACATCGCGGAGCGTGCTTGCGTCGAAAGTGCTATTAGATCTTAAATTGCATGCTTGCGTCTCAAAAATTCTCACGTCTAACTCGAACACAGTTTGTGACAATACCCATTTTATGTTTTTTAATGTCGAATTAGGGTTCGGAATTGTCGACAGCTTTCTATTCGTTCAGGCAGTGTTATTAATTTACTGCAAGACCAAAAATACGTAAATAAACTATAAAATATTTTCAGTTTTAACCGTCGACTTGCATATAAAAGAAAAACAATTGTTGCTTTGTCATCAGTCTGTGCGTAGGTTATATAACCGCCCAGACTGTAGGTTCACCGACACGATCAATACCAGCCAGAATTATCATTCCGGCAGCAGGCGTATAAAGGGTACGTGAAATGTAATTTAAAAAAAAAATCGCGATAATAGATTTATAATTTTCCATGGCTTTCTTCCGATTTCTACAGATTAGAAACAGTTTCTTTGGTTATTGTTAAACCAGAGCGGAGATAGGACACCTATGGCAGGATATATTGTACTTAGGATTTGAACACTACTGGAACTTTTCTTATTAGAGCATAGTATTACTACGTCTTTTATAAGGGTAAACTGTAACCTTTCGAGCAAATGATTAGTTGTCAAGCGTTACAGTAAATTTTGAATTTAATATCTAAGCATTTTGTAATCCCAATTGTTTTCTCTTATGTAACTGTTTTTCTCCCGCGACACATTTTTATAAAACTTTACACTGTTAACATGATCCCTGTGTTATATCGATATACGTTTGTATTGATCGAGTAGGTCTTAATTGATCCAATTAAGTATACATTATTTGGTAATGGCACCAATTATAAAACATGTAATACATAACTAATAACCAGAAGTCACCACCATTATAATATATAACTATAAACCAGAAGCCAGGTGAAAAATCACACATCTTTTAAAGGTCGAGCGCAGGATTCTGAAAAATCACACATCTTTTAAAGGTCGAGGGCAGGATTCTATTTTTAACTCTTTTCTCGACACTTAGACAACTTTGAGTAGTTTTGATCGTTTAGTAGGAAGTTAGGTCGGTAAGCTAGTACAACCTTTCGTGTCATCGTTGACTTCGGAATCAGAATTTTATTTTTTTTAAAAATGATCATTTCGTTTTTCATGTAATGTCTATCTTGGATATAACACAACTCAAAATTTGATATGTACGTATAAAATTTGATTTTTTTTTTAATTCGCCGCCGTCATATTTTCAATTTTTAAAAACTTCATTCAACATGCTTCATTCAAAATATTACATGTTATATATACATGTAAGACGTTATATAAACGCCCACGTGTGTGTTTTGGATGGGCATTGGTTCTTGAGGTTTTTAGTCCTCGAAGAAAGTGTTTTTCTTCCTTTTGATATGTCCCGTCTGTTCAGGATGTTAAATGAGCGATGAACAAGGTTTTTCATCTTGGATTGGGGCCACCTACCTGTCACTGCCAAATCAACACAGATGCTATTAAAGCATCCACACAATTACATTGAAGTTGTTAAACGGCTTCTATCCTTCATAAATAGTGGAAGTCTGTAATGAAAAAGAATTGTAGAAACAAGAACGATTATATTTTCATTTAAAAATTGTCAGTTTCCAGAAATTGACTGTTTTATTTTTTGATATTAATAATTTAAATGTGTGATGATTTCGAAAGGAAAATAATGGTACAGTAATGGTACCGGGTTCGAATCCAGCAGCTCTGTACTCCAACCCGATATACTTATAAATTTTTTTTTAAACACAAGCATCGCGTTCATATAATCTTGTAGTTGAAACACCCTTGTATAAAAAGGCAAAAATGTTTTGGTCTAAACTAATAAAAGATTCATTTACACTCAATCTACTATTTAATATCGTAAATTTCTTTAATTATACTGTACCTTATGTGAGGTCCGGTCCTGGTTGAGATGAAAACGTTAGTGTCACGAGCGGGATGGCAGTAACTTTTTCTCCTCGACCAAGACCGTAGACATAAAAGGATGATTAATTAAAATAGTACAGTCAATTATGACTACCAAACAAATG
Source organism: Cimex lectularius (assembly GCF_000648675.2). Lineage (NCBI taxonomy): Eukaryota > Metazoa > Arthropoda > Insecta > Hemiptera > Cimicidae > Cimex > Cimex lectularius. The sequence continues at coordinate 847,788 of NW_019392633.1, read as the reverse complement.
TGGATTGTAAGTTACGTAACCTCGTTTAAATAAAATGATAGTTATTGTACAATAAGTTGTCTGCCTTTTACAGTTAAAATTCGTTCAAATACGGCGCCATAAATACTAAACGCTTGACCATGGCGTATGTGTTTTGGCGTGTAAACTCGCCGTGTTCATTGTGCAGAAAAATATTGTCCCTCTCTCTCCCTCTCTCCCTCCCTCACCCTTCCTTTTTTTCTTTTTTTTAATGAACCCTCGGCGTGCCGGTGTAGCCCGTTGTAAAAAGCCCATTTGTATGTATGTCGGATTGGACGCAGGGCTGCTGGATTCGAACCCGGGGCCATTACCTTATAGCGATGAGCGCTGTGTCAGCCCCTAATCTTTGCGGCCACTGAAGCCCCGTGAATCTATTGTCATTTTGGTTAAATCTCAATAGTTAGAAACTGTTTTTAGAAATGAATTACGTTCAACGAACCAAAAGAAGTTTTATTTGTACCATGTAAAAGCTCAGATTAATTTACGTGTTTACTTAGTGTCTTTGATTCGTGGTGCGAAAAGAGATTGGTCTGAGGCAAAGCCATTTGTACCAAACCAGTTTTATTCTTCCGTTTAAGCTTTGAGTTAGTTCTTTTTACCAGATTAGAACATTTTTTCGTTCGGTTGATACCCTTGGCTTTATTAATACTCGGCCAACTCCTATAATGGCTTTCTTTTCCAACCAACTGAAGATAAATCATTGGTATTTACAAAAGTTTGAGCGAGAGAAAGATGTTCTGTTTTGGAAATGCAAGATTGCGACCTATTTTTAAAAGAGTTTAGCCTCTTGTAACTAAAGATGTTTCGATAGGCAAGATAGTGAAAAAGCTTAACATAATTGAATGTATGGCTTAGTTCAAGCTTTCTCGAGCGTCGGCATTTCCGCACGGATCTACTTCCTATCTCTAATTTATCTGCTATTCTATTTGTATTTCATCTCTAGCTATATCAATTTCAAACAGGCAACAACCAAATATAGACTCTTGTATTTAACGGATAAGTAGTTCCTGTTGACCCAAAATGATATCAAAACAGCAAAGATTTTTAATGAAAGGATTCGGCAATGGTATATGATTTTAATGCCTTGATTTGTTCATTAACAAAAACTATATATATTACCTAGTCATAATAGTGCTGAGTGTACCGACTGTAGGCGGAAATCATAGTAAGTGTATAATTCATTATTCATACTTGACCGGCACAATCAAGTTATTGTATGTGAGCCTTGTTGAATTATAGGTGAGGGCTGATTGGACTGAGGCGCCAGAAGGAAGGAAATATTTAGTGAGCAACTTTGTAGTGCAGTGAGCTTGCCCTTCTCATTAAATTAGAGAGCAACCCTTGACGGTCTTTCACTCCACTTCTCCTCACCCTCAGAGATTCTTATCGATCGATATTTCATAGACTTTAAATTTGCATTGTCGAATTCTCGAGTGTGCTATTGTTTTAGATTCGGCCGTTTATTAGTCGAAACCGATGACAGTCACAGTGACCTTTCATTTGATAGGCGTTAACGACATAGTGAAGTTCTAATGGAAAAGTTTATTTTTCTGAAATAATTCAAAATTAGTTAAAAAAATATCCTTTCGTTTATTATCTACAATGTGTAAATACCTCACCTTTAATTTATTACCGAATTGAGTGATAAGCACAGAATTGTTAGATTCCCTTGGCACATAATCATTCTCATAATATAATTCGTCACGTATGCAGTGTAATGAACTGTAGGCCCATTATTTGTTGTAAAAACCCTACATAATGTAAATCCAAAAGCCACGAGTTATAAAATGGTGTAATAAATATATGCTGTGGAATTCGAATGTTTTGTAGGGAAGAAAGATGTGTAACTCGTCACACAGATAATTCCCTCAACTTGACTATATTTGAAATGCAATTTGAAGCTGAACTCTGTTTTTAGAGAATTGATCAGACGTTACATTGTATTCAATTTCACGTTGTTCTAAATTAACGAAATATTATGATAGACAGTTGGGATGGATAAACAGTCATCCATTTTATTAGCTAATTGGTCCCCTTCCCTCTAAAAATGACAAAATGTCAAAACGCTCCTGACAGATAAATCCAGAGAAAATTAGGATGATCGAAGATCAAGCTAACCCCGCGTAGATTGATAAGAGAATTTGAACTAATTCAACATCTAGCGATGTCTTCTTGTTTTTTATATTTCATTTTATCTATTTATAATTTGTAGAGACAAAATATATCCTTCTCAATGTGCACTAGTGATGTCCCAGTTTTTTGTGAACGATCGTTCTGCTCGAATTATAGTCTTGCCTATTTTTGGGGATATGAGTTTGTACCATTAAGTATCAACAAGTCGTAAGATTGTCCAAACTGGCCATTAGATTTGTCATTGGCTTTATTTGTACCTTTATAGACCCAAGAATATAAATCAAAATTTATTCGTTAGTCGTTTTCAAACATAAAGACAAAACGTATAAATTGTTTAATATTGAGAAGAAAATGTTTATGAGACACAACAGTAATAATAATGTATTTTTGAAGGACCCACTAGCTAAGTAGATTTCAAATAAACAATAAACCGGCATAAAGTATGAACAAGATTTTCATATTGGGGAATAAGAAGCCGTAGCGTTTTGTCTTCTATTGTGTCTTTATATGAAATTTTTTTATGAGAAGGGGAAGTAAAATGAAATATATATTACATTCGTTGTTCTTTATTATGCAACTATATGACATTGACATATTAAATGATCACACAAAAATATGAGCGCCGAGTTTCTATTTAGTTTATTATGCATCGCTTTATTAACTTTTCTCTTCGCCAAAATTTCGTTATTTTTTAAGATTAGGACTGTGCCGGGTGGGATGTTCAATTCTCTCAGCCGTGAAATAAGTATTCACTGGCGGAAAGGAGAGAAAATGTAGCAAATTCTATTCAATTGGACTGGCCAAAAAATTGTTGATTTTTTCCGTCGGTAAAAATGTTAATTAATAATTAACAATCAGAAGACGAATGCAATGTTGGTCGTATTTATACAGTACCTATTCATAACGGCGATTCATCCTCTCCCATCTTATTTTGTACAAAACACTAATGCTTCTTGGTTTCTAGTTTCTAGAATTATTATTTTAACGTTCTACATTACTTGCCGTACAATGAATGGCTATTTAAGAATAATTGACTGCTTATTCAAAACATCAAAGTAATAGGCAATTAATGATATTAAAAAATGTTTTATGTAATATATGCCACAATTGCCGTTGGCATAATGCCATGTGTCATTCTCATTGTAAAATTAAACCAGACTGGCGCGGATACGTTCGCCATAAAGGACATTAGTAATTTCCGAAACGACAAATCCCACCAGAACGGAAGAGGAAAGGCCCATTAACTATTTCATTATCGGCTTTCGCCTGACAAACAACATATGTGGGGCCGGTAATCTATCTTTAATGCACCAGCTCGTTGGAACGTCCATATATCCAGTCCCAATTGTCCGACCCATTCGGTATACCCAGTTATCATTGGTCCACTAAATTTGGATTTAATCAAAACTAGAGTAAAACAATTATTTCTTCCCAAATCCCCGGAACATTTTCCTTTTTCTTGCCGTAAAATTTGTGTTCAATACAAACTCACGTTGATCTTGATCCAATACCCAACTAACTTCTGGACGAACGCAATCTACATTTCCAGTCACGATCTCGGCATGCCTTCAGCTATGTACAAAAACGCCTCCGTTCTGCCTAAGTTAGTATTCGCTCCGGTTAGCCGATTCATTCGAAAATAAATCTATCACAAATTTTCGACTTGTTGAACATATTATGGAAGATTTTATAAGACGGAAAATGTTTACATGAAATATCTCATCAATCAATTTCTGGTATTGATTTCTTAATTGTACGCTTCTGAAGAAAAATGTTCTCGAAACTTTACTCGGCTATTGAACTCAAATAGCAATTATATACATAATTCGAATAAATCGACATTTCTTTGAATTTGGTGTGCTGTTATCAAATTATTCGCATCTAAATAATAAATAGCCGTTTATAGATGTAACATTCAAGTAGAAAATAATGATTCGATACTACATCCACACCATGTTTTACAGCAGAATGTATGCCTAATGTACAAAATTGATGTAATACGAAATGCTTGTTATTAAGCAACCGGGCTGTTCAGTAATTTGTTGAAAAAAAGAGGGGCGGTCAGAAATGTAATAAAACCCCTTTTCCATTTTTTTTTGCTGCGTTTCGGCCTTTCGGGGTCATCTCCAGCGTCTGAAAGAATTATTGCAATAATACAATTTTTCCAGACAAAATATATTTTGTAATTCACCCAGGCTTTGAAGAAGATGGTCGATTAAAGGTCGGAACGCTGAAAAAAAGGTGTCTTGTAAATTATTTCATTCATGACCGCTCCTCAGTACTTCAACAAATTATAATACGAAATACTCGGAGAAGCGATCCGCTTGAAATATATTGTCCGCGTCTTATTTATTAAAACACCCACATTTATTCATCGTAGTAGGTTCTACATCCCTGATCTGTTGCGTTTGGAATATATGTACCTTGCTAACTAACGTCCTATCAATTTAAAACGTTTAACTTCATCTTTCCAGATGATGAAAACAAATGTAATTAATTAGTCTTTTTATGTAAGGTATTGGTTGAAATGAAAAAGTTAGTGTCACGAGCGGGATTCGAACCCACGACCTTCAGCTCAATACGCCGCTGATCTAACCAATTGAGATATCGTGACTTTGGACCACTTGGACGAATTTTATCCCTTTTTGCCATTTTTCATCCCATTTTTTTTTTCGAAGTCACGAAGAAATGGTTAGAGCAGCAGTGTGATTGATCCGAAGGTCGTGGGTTCGAATCCCGCTCGCGACACTAACTTTTTCATTTAAAACAATACCTTACATAAAAAGATTAATTAATCGAAAGAAGCTATTTGGTCAATCAGACCACGAAATAAAATGGATTTAACAAATTTAATTGTTACTCGTAACTTGGACAAAATTCATGAATTAATGAAATGGCCAATTATATATACCAAAATGACAAAATTATTCTTCGTACCAACCGGGTCCGAATGTTTTAATTCAAAGATTGTTGGATAGATATCCTGGAGTCTCTTTTTTTCCCAGGCAGACTGTTTTATACAATTCTGGCGTGGGGTGAGGCAAAAATAGGATAAAAGAGTGGGACATTCTTAAAATGTCTCCCTTTGAAAGTGGTCGTAGTGTCTTCTGCAACTGTACTGTGTCGATTAACAATCCGTGACTATCAGGTTTGGGTAATTATGAAACTACTCGAAATCATTCTGTTTTAGACCAGCGCCGTTTAAATTAAGTAAGTGCCAGATTCCGGCAGTTCGCTGGGTTGGGCGAATTTTATTTCCGATTTCCTCTTGACAAATCGGGGATCCGAACAGGAAATGTTGGTTGCTTTAGTTAAATGCCATCAGTTGTAGCGGTGCTTGCTTTCATTGATCACCTCCAGCGAAAGTGGTTTGGTCTCCTTTGGGACTTCAAGGAGGTTGCGCGTTTAACGCCATGATACACCAAATTACCAAAGGGTATTAAATTGTGAAAAAAAAGGATAAATACATTTGTTTTATGTTTAATACTATTAAAAAAGCATTCAGTAATGTACAGAAATTTAGAAATGAAATAGACTCGAGAACGAAAATCATATTGCATCAGAAAATTATGTTCATAACTGAGAGAACCTGAGACCCTGCCTTTAAATGGATTGATCGATTGTTGTAGGCGATAGATACAAAAAAAGTTTATTTTCGTGAATCTAATTCGCGTGTTTCGTGTGATAAATGCCGGTTCACGTAATCAACCTATCTGTCGGCGGAGCTCACGAACGTTCGGCCTTCATATCGCCAAATCGATCATACGAGCAAAAGTCGGTCCAATTTCCCAAATTTCGATGGAGGTGGAACGCGAGTAAGTGGAAAGATCTGCGGGAACTTCAATCTCTTATACCGTACAATAAAACACTCGAGAAATTGTCATTTTCGATTTACAAATCCCTTCCTCTCCACATAAATCTGAAATTGCAGTTTTTCTGCAATAAATTACAAATAAATTGTGAGCCCTCAATCGAACCTGGAATATAGTTAAATTAGGCAAATTAATCATTCAGAAGCTTTTTAAAAAGCTTTGTACGGATATTCATTTTTAATTATATAAGGTTTTAACGCTTTGTTGTTGCGGACAACCTTTTAAAATAAAAACTATTCAAAGATTTAAACCTCTTCACCACCTCCTTCAGAAAGGACTAACCTACATTAATACAAAAGTTGCTGGCAATAATTGATGCAATACTTTCCTTACATTGCCTCATTGAGGTTGACTTTTGGTAAATTTGCAAACACAATTTGTGGCAACCTTTGGTAACAATGAATAATCTCTATTGGGATTCCGTAGATTTGATTTAACGAATTCCTACTTAAACCTGAGATTTCATAGATGCTGGATGTCACATTACGTTATGTGAAAATTGATATCATAGAAAGGAACAATTGCATTTACAGAATAAATATGAGTTTAATGGATGAGAAACTTAGACTTTTCTTTGCTTAGCATTTTGGATAAATTTCTTTAAAAACAAATAGTACTATGATTAGTAGCATTGATACATCATAGATTGAAACAGCAAAACATACCAACTGTGATTTTAGATGAAAACAAGAGATTTGGAAAATGCTTGTTCAGCCGTCTATGGCTACAAGACAGTAAACCATCACATTTATGAAGTCAGTGCCCCGCAATGCCATCTTCAGTTTATTTCCTTTTGTATCTGAATCCTTTCCAGTTAGATGAACCAAGAAATAACGTTGTCCGTTTGACCAGGGAATTAGACTTCTACAACGCATTACTGTTTTTTATGTGATCACTCATCAAGCTTCGACTTATATGTACGTCTATTGTACAAGTTCTAAGAAAATCGTTTATTCGATCTGTATTATTGTGGGCTTAACAAAGCAGTCGATAGAAATATTTTTCAGTCTTATTCCATTGTTGGCATTATATAATATTAGTCAAGTTAGTACAATATTTAATAAAATATAACAAATAAATATTTTTACGATTCATGACAAATCTCTCAATCCGTTTATCTCCATGAACCATTGTGGAGGAAAATTAGAAAAAGTAATGAGTTTTCGTATCGAAGCCGACATAAATTGTTCCAATTCGTTTTCAGGATTGGATATCCAGTAGACACAGGGAATTTGCATTGCCATGACCTCTCGCCCGGGCAGGGTTTATTTCCATAAACCCACAAAATCCATTGTTATTTGAAAAATATACTGCGGAATGAGTGAAATCGAATACTGCCTTGATATAATTTCTATTTTTGTTGGTAGTAAAATAAAAACATGAAAGAGCATGTGTAGAAATAACATTATTTTTTATTATTTATTCAAGGTATAATCGGCCACAAGGAATGTTTAAAGAAAAACAACCATGTACGTAAAATTTTGTGCTTACAACATCACAAAGCGGCAACAATTCAGGGGAATTTGATTTGGTATGGAGGGAGATTTCTTGGGTTACAATAAAACGTTCTTCTATGTCTGGACAAATAATCCCCTGCCCTAACGGTTCGTGAGCAAAGCTACTTAGGGAGTTGAGGTAAATTTAATTAAGGGAATTCTCTTTTTCTCAAGTTCTCTAGACGAGATAAAGCCCGTTTATGGATGTTAGTTCGGACATCATTACAGCAAATGGCGTTTTTGTTTATTTTGGTGTTTTAGCATATCAACTTTTTTTAAGACTGTGCTAACATTCAAAATACAAATTATTAACTAGTTCTTTTCTTCTCCATTCTTTTGTAATAGTAATTAGAAGCGGTTGGTTTTTGCCATCCTCTCATAGAAAAGCGTGGCTTTTTCCAGGCAGGTTTGTCCTTCACATTTCGCCATCTTCAGCGGGGTTGGTCATACGATATTGATGACCAAGCTACGGGTTCATCATCTTGAAGTCCCTACCACAACGGTTCTATATTAATCGAAAAGTAGTGTTCCGTCGCTTAAATCGACAAAAACAATTCGTTATCAGACCTGAACCTTTTCCATATTTACGTTACTTGAAGAATACTCTTTGATGTTTTTGGACCCTGGCCGATTGAGAAACTAAACTGCTCAAAAATGAATAGGGATATTTGTAATTTATCCTTATTCAATTAATTTTAATCAAATCAACCGATATATTCTTGCTAGTTGGATAAAAGAAAATAGAAAATTCAAACCAAAAACAAACAAATGTTTATTTTTAATAACGGATTTATTTAAGAATATTAAACATGAAGATTACTATTTTGTAAACAAATACATTTTCTTGTCTTTTCTCCGTTTTAATCCAGTTGTATTCTCTTTAACCAAGGAAATGCATCATCTTGAAACCTGAAGTTCGCAATGTTATTGTGAGAATGAGTCATTGAGGTCACAGGCAAGTGGATATCGCAGAGGTAGTTGGCGTTCCTTAAAGCGTGGTCTCCCGGGCTTTAGCCCGATTCCGAGAGACTTGAAGTGCAGATAGGAGGCTGGTAGTGGATCTCAGCCCATTATGACGCTAAGAGAGGACAGAAATTTGATGTTGCTGTAAGACGGTACCCTTTCCATAGTGCACGCCAGATCCTAAATGAATACAAAATGTTTCGGCTAGGCCTTTATCAACACAAACGATTCAAAATAGTTTGTGGGAAGTTGGCCTTACATTGTATGCCCCATTGAGACGATTTGCAGCAACTCAGGAGAATATGGTGCAGCGAGCATCTAGAAGTGAACACCAATTGAAATGATGTTATGTTCCTGATATTCCTTCCTGAGCAGTTTAATTATTGTAGAACCGCCAATTATTGTTTTATTCAATTTTTCAAACATGTGATAAAACAACTCATAAAAAGTTTTGCTTCCATTTCGATGCCATACTATATTGTGCCTATTCAATCATTGAACGCGTTTCACAATTTCCTAATTTCCTGTGTTGTCTCTGTTGTTGAAACTACATATGTAGTTTATATACTCGAATTAGTCACGTTTGCTTCATTTTCAACCGATTTTCGCTAGGGCAAAAGTATGAGGGAAAAACAGTGATGCATTGCAACAAATGTGCAGCGATTTGCGCTCCTCTTTCGCTCTCTTCAAAACGACGGAATTTATTGTACAAGGAAGCTGAATGGAACGCCTGCCAGATATTTTCAGTTCGTTATTTCTCTCCACCTGGCTCTATCATTTTTTTCCAATGCCTTTCGACTTCCAGGTGCCGATTTTACGCATCATCTCTCGTAACTAAGAGTAACCTAGAAATAGATGTGTAAATCATGCCAACGGCGTGAATGCTGATTCATTTCAATATTCCTTACAATAGCATTTTAATGGCCGATTTTACCTAAATTGGACTCAATTTTTGTCACGATCGAACATTAATGTTAACTAGATGTCGATTTGCATTTTACCATATATCTTCCAAAGTTAAATATTTAATTTTTTGAACGATGTAATCATCTGTTTGCACCTGTGAATGCCACCAACTCTTTTCGAAACGGCGACGACATTCCATCGATGCTTGCGTCAATAGTTCAACCAGATTTTGAACGTGGGTTACTCCAGAATTTGGAGGGCGGGAGAGAAAAAACAACAACGAGGCGCAATAAGATAGAAATCGTAATTCAACTGGCCGAACTGAAACTGTTCCATCTCTTTTTGCGAGATGGGAAGCTCTTTCAGGAGGCATCCCTCTACACATGGCGCAATCCACTCTGCAGTAAGAGAGAAAGAACTAATTTTGTTCCCGGGCGAGATCAAAGGGGAACGGTCATCGACTTACTGGTGCATGTTCTATTTTGAGAGGGTTTGATCGAACGTCTTAAGGATTCTCTTTTGTTTTGTTTAAATTCGTTCACAATAAAACAAATGAACTATTTCACGCATATTCATTTACTATAAACAAAAATAACTGGGCACATTTCTGTTTTAACCGTTGTCAGTAACATTGGTAACCGCAAAAGTACAATTAAAAATTAACACGTGCAATTAAATATTCAAAATGGCCACTGATCGATTTGCGACAATTTTATACTATTCCATAATGAGGTGTTTCTTCGACACAGCTGGGCTCGAAATCAATTATTTATCGACTCCCGCCTAAAATCCTATAATTAAAACGGTCAAGAATAAAATCAATGTCATGCTTTTGATATTTAACGCGTTTAACATTCCGGGACATTAATGGCTAGGGGAAGACAAGCCGGAAATTTATCGGGATCTGAGCAAATTAAATATGTAATTGACTTATTTTTATGTATCAGTAATGTTCGATAAAGTAGAACAATTAGATTAACAAATGTTTGAAAATTTTGCTCTCTAATGATTCCCCTTATCCTCGTATCTTTTCAACCAGGGGATCCGGGTTTCGACCATTCGACTTGACTGATGTACGTTCCGAGTCTTGCTCTATCCTTCAAAGTCAGTCGGAATTAAAGCGCTTTACATGGCCATCAAACTGTCGGTCCATTTTACTATCGACTGCTCCGACGCTAATCTAGGTCCTTCTAGGGCTACCCTTCCCATTCCATTATCCTGTTACCCTGGTGTTCAATTTTCAATTGGCAATCCTCATTAAACCATTGATAATCTTGTCTTAAGAATACATATGCCAACTATAAAATTTATTTTGCACCTGTATAAACAGCAGTAATGAACTTTGAATTTAAAATCATAAAGCAAGTCGAACAAACCCTCCCTATTGCATAAATAAGCAACTGGTGCCAACTATTGCAACCATCAAACTGGTGGTTAAATAGGTCGGAAGTAATTATCATAAGCATTTTTTCGTCGAATCGCTTTGTTCCTTCAAAACAAAAATAGAGCTAAAGAAACCGAGAATGAGACTATAATTGATGGAAACTAAAGGCCTACGGTTCAATGGATGTTTAGTCGAGGTATCTTCGACTTTATATATACCTCAGATTTATAAGTTTCTGCCTGTATTGTTTACAATTTCGATCTTTAAATTTTTTTAATTTTTTAAACCGGAAATTTGGAACTGCACTAGAGTGAAGGAATTCTGTGAGTTGAAAAATTTCCTGTATTTTAGGACTCGTTTGCGTGTTTAGTCGGTTTATTTTCCCGTCGCCGATCGTTTGCTTCAATTTATAACATAAGCATTTAAAAAATAGAACAATTGGTATACATTTTAAGTACGTTTTATTATAATAGATAACGAATAAATGTAACGAAAAAAGTTGAAATGGTTTTCATCAGATATTTTTCATACAAAATTGCCCTGGCTGTAAATAAAAAGTTCAGAATTTATTAGCCCAAGGAAGTAATAAATAACCGCAAAAAAATCATTAATCTGTTTAATTCGCTGTCTTGCAAGAGTTGAAGATATACAGGCTTTTTATGCTGACTGGGTGGTCAATAATGTTTTTGGATGTTAAACAACTTTTCGTTGGGTTTCTTAACGGAATTTAAGGCTATTGGCCAAGCCTGTTGATATCACGGAGTGAAATAATGCGAGAGATAGTCCCCCTGTTATGTGCTATATTTTGTTAGGATTAAGCTAAATTGTTGCCACCGTACCGAAACCGTATATCACGAGTGAAATAAGCTCCATGCTGTTTTCTTCAGTTTCTAAATTCTTTTGATCTTGGCCAATTTTTGTTAATTTGCACAATACAAGCCGGCATTAGTACTCTAGTTGTTTAAAGTTTTTTGTTATTACTATGCATTAATTATAAATCGGTAAAATGATATATGAATTTTACGTATGGCGGATAGTAGGCTGTAGAGTAAGTTACCTTAAACCTTTTAACTTTCTGTTATGTTGATAGATACATTTATTTACAAAATTATAAACAAATCCAAAAGTATTAATAATAAAAGTATCAAAAATGACAATAGCCGGGCTTGTCTGTCAGGAGTTAACATCCATTTGAGATATGACAAGAATCCAAGAGAAGATATAACGGAAAAATTGTAGTGATTAAACATTTAAATAACCTAACTAATACCAAAAGGGAAAATAAAATTTAATTTCTCTTGAGTAAAAAAAAAACCTGTAAGAAAATAAAATCCAAGGGGATTATCACAAAATATGCTAATACAAAATAATAAAAGAAAAATACATTCGTGATTAGATTAGTCATTACTTGATTAAATACATTACTTACTTTTTTTGCTTACTGACTTTAGCTTCCTTTTCTTTTATTAAATTTAAACAATGGGTCCCGTTTAGAACTACGGATACATCCGATAAATGTTCGGAAGTTAAACAAAATTTCCTCGTTATTCACAACGACCCAAAAAGTGGAATATATTTTCTTTTCCAATAAAAAATTCAGTCTTAGTTGTCTATACATGTTATGATACTGTCCTTCTAGCACCTATTACTCTGTTCCTTTTGATAAATTTTTGACTTTTTATCTTTTAGATGAAAACCATTTTTGCCCCACAGAACCTAAAACTGTCATCACCTACTTTCCTCGTCCAACAATCCCAATCATGAAACAAAAGAATTTTCTTTCTAATTACTTCTACTAAATTAGGTAAACGGGATGACTGAAGTTCTAGTACCCTTAATACACATCTAAAATGTAGAAAAAAAGTAAAAACATGGATCGAAATTGAAAATTGGATTCGTGTTGTAGTGTTGTTCGCCACAATGGATAAATTCTTACCCGATGAATTACATCTCAAGGTTTTTAACGGCCCAGATTGGTAAATCAAACTCCGTTTTATTAATTTCTTTTATTCCTACATTATTGCAATCTCAATATAATTAATATTAACCATTTAAAAATATAAAATTATTCAATCGTTGTTCCGTTATTCCTTCCGCAAATTTATTTAACTGTATAAAATAAGACCTAGACAAAATTCCTCCTATTGTTTTATTTTGAGGGTTATTTTTTTAAAGCCTCATTCACTTATTTTAAAAATATCTCAAAGCTTGTGTCCATCCTATTTAACGCGTATGTTGCAAAGCTATCTTAATCGTTGATGTAATTAATTTCAAAATTATTTTACGGTTTACAAGAACTTTTCCAAATTGACAAATAAAACCGAGACGATTGATCAATCTGAGCTTTTACGACCTCCCGTTTCTGATAGATTGCACTCTATCATTTATCTATTGAATATATGGAGTTGTTTTTTTTTTCTCGATCGGAGTGCCATTTGTAGCGTAGCAAGGGTTAAACACTGGGTTTTGCCGTTCAGCTGTTTAGCACTTTTGTACCTCTTTTATTTTTCTCAGGCTACCCGGTCATTATTTAGATTAAAGCGATATTAGTTATCAACACGTGTGAAACTATACAGATATACATACGCGGTTAGACATAATTAACTCATTCTCAGGTAACTATTAGTTTAAAGTTTTATTTATTTTATTTACTGAACCGTCCGAAGCCGTTCTTTGTTTTTCACATTTTCCAAATTATCCTATCAAATTCCGTGTTAGGTTATAATGGCCGTCGTAGATAATTTTGAAAAAAAAAAATTCACATATATCTCGCCTTAAATTTTTCATTGAACTTAATTTTTTTAGTAGTTTCGTAAATTTTTTAAACTTATTGATGCATTAAGCTTGAATCCCTTCAGGAGTCAATAGAATACTGGAAAATTTTATAAATGAAATATAATTGTTTTTAATCTCTTAAGAAATTTATAACATTTAAAAATAAGCCGACGTGTAATTACTCGGCGAATCTTAAACATTTTTATTATGTGCTTGAGAGTTAGAATTGTATTTTTTATTTTATAAATTTCTAGTCGGAATTTTGTCATTAATTTTTTGATTTTTATTCGTGAGGAACAGCTGTTATTAAGAACAATAATAAAGTTGCAAATTAAATTTTCACCTCATGTTTATCATTTTTACTTCAAATAGCTCGTCTGTTGTGCAGGTTTGTTTATACAAACCAAATGGTAAGAGTTTCGTTTGCATAAAATGCAATTACGGAAAACAAAAATTGTATCGCACGACGAAAATGATTTTTCCATTTTATCACTTTTACATTATCCATTTTCGGCAGAAGTTAAATTACAACGCAAGTTGTATTTTTCTGTAACTCATCTATGTACCTTCATAATTTTTCTGATCAGTTTATTTTCTACTTTTTTAATTTATATTGAAGAGCATAGTGAAAGATATGGTAGGTTGGGTTGATACAAAATAGCATAATAATTACTTGTATTTTTTAAAGTTATGTTAAAGAAATTAACTAGGAAATTAACGTACTGTGTATTCTTTTTTCAGCCGACTAAACTGAATGTCTACAAGAACGACATGGATAGTTGGGATTACACGAACCCAAGCGGAATGGGTAAGTCTCTCTCTCGCTTATTTAATTTGTTATTTATTTTTTTATTATTTGTTTCTCTTTTAATTAAAAAAAATCCACCTCTAACCCCAAAGTCCAGGGGCACACCTCTCAGGGATGAGACAAGTATCCTAAATCGATTCCGGCTTTAGGTGACAGCGTTAATCCCGATTGATCACTCATCTATTTACTTTAAGGGAAATACAGTGTTTTTAATTTTTCTATTGGACCAAACGTTTAATAAGCCTCGTGGTTGAATTTTCCTCTGAAACAAAGGTTTAAAAAGGTAACCTTTTTTCACCAGTTACAACGCGCAGATAAAACATTACATTAGATTTTCCCCATAATTGTTGGTTTTTTGTTAATAGTTTCAGCATAGGATTTGAACATTTTTATTATTGAAACATCAGTTTTATTAAAGTTTCATTAACCAATTGATTTCCTTCTTCACTTTTTTACCTCCGTTATGGAAGTAAGAAAAATTAGGATTATTTTGTCTTTCTCTCAAATGATTGAGCATCACAAATTACAACAAATATAATTCTACGAAAAAATAAAATATATGTGCCTTAGCCAGGCGTATATTTTTTCGGTCTCTGGTTGAGTGTTTGAGTGAATCATCAGTCGCTTGGGCCAATAATTTTACGCCGACGGATTTATATTTAGTGTAAATTATATCTAATATACACATCTCTTAAAAGTTGTTATAACATTGCTTGATCCATCGTTTAAAAGACTGAGCATCATTTAATGTCTAAATGGCTTATATCCGGTTGTAATGTTTTTCAAGCGCCTTTTATCTCCCCGTTCTAAATTTGGTCTGTTGGCAGGTCGTCGACTACTACAAAGGGGAACTTCTGAGTCCTCTGAAATGCTTGTCGAGGCCGTTTTCTATAAATAAATCATTTTGTCGTATCTCATAACGTTGCTTTAATACGCCCTCCGTAAAACTTGTTTATTTCTTACACAAGTATACCTTGTAACATACGCAGCATTTAAGGGGGCGTCAGCTCAATAGATATAGGTTTCGCTGGGAAGAAAGCGTTTTGAGACTTCGATCGAATTGAGCATTCGATTCTCATACATAAGGACTAGATTTTTTTAAAATTTGTGATATCTAGAGCTAATTTTCTTTGTAGCTACGACTTCATTCAATAGTTAGTGCCGATAGACGTTTATACATGAGTTGTTTTTGAAAATATTTGTAAATGTTGTTGTATTTTTGGATAATAGGTTTATTTATTGTAAAGGATCTAAAATTCTAAGTTATTTGTTTTTATCGTATAAGTTAATTATTTTCATCCTTTGTTGACGTGAAAAAATTGAACAACTCATGCAATACAGTTGCTGTAAAATAAGGAACATAGCTGCCTGTTGCCAATGCCCAAAGCTTTTGTATATTACCTGCTGTTAATTTCAAATATTAAAGATACTCACGCAAGCACTGCTAGTTTTGATAAAAATCAAGAAGTCTTACTCCAAAAATGTGCTATTCCGTAAAATCCTTGGTTTTTAAAAAATCTATTAGTTATCACAAAAAAAAAGCACCTCATAAAACTTATTAGCAAACCTATGAACAAGTTAGCGCATTTAGCATATAAAAACGTTTAATTGTTCATGGGTATTCGTACTATCTTAATAGAATAACGAACAGACAACACATTTAACTCAATGCGACGATCGCGTTAATGCCCAAGTAGGTTTAAGCATTGGAGACAGTGTAATCTCAGAATTAATTTCTATAACTGAAAATGTTGAGAAATAAATTATTTTTAAATCAATCGCTAAGAGGCGTGGTGGAGATCATCTTCATTCATAATCGGCCGGCTGTACGAATAGCAGCTTTTCTAAACTGGCGGTGGCTAAAAAGGTTTTTGAATGACGTTTCCTGACGTTTGAAAATCATTTTTGATCACTGTGTCAAAACTCTTTTTTAACTAAAACACACATGTACCCCCGAGTCCTAATTTAGAAAATATTAATATAGAAAAATTTATCCTATGAAACGCACACTATTTACAAATTACAGTTAAATTAAATTCATTTTCACTATTTAAATAGAAACATATTTAGGGAAAAACTTCACATTAGGAAAAAAAAATGATGCATCATTTTGGCTAAGCCGTAAGAAATCTAACTAGTGCAGATTATCGTCCAAGTTATTTATTTAGGCATTAGAATGGGATATGGTTTTGGTTATTTTAATTATAATGTCGAAAAAGCTTATTAATATCACCAAAACCACGTGTAAAAAAATCTAAATTAGGATGGGATCTTTTTCGAAATGCAAAGAATACTAACAAAAACGCGATATCGTTTAGGATATAGGATACGCGTACTATCGCGTAGACGTGTCCTGATGATGTTTGTCAGGTGTGATGGACGTGAGGGGGACGTTATCTTGGTGGAAAACAGCATCCATTCGCTTGGACCCTTCTGTCTCACTTTGAATTGACTCTTCCCATATGTACAAAGAAAACACGGCATGTGCTAAATAGAAATAGTCATAATACAGTCAGATCCTGTGACTGTCATATGCAATACTTTACCCTCTTCGATTACAAAATAAAAAAGCGAATGGCTTTAAGTTGATTTAGACATTTTTATTTAAAAATTAATAGTCAGGTATCTGAAGCCTATTAAACCTATTTTAAAATTGGTTAATTTGACAATCCACGAATATAGTCCAGTTCTAAAGCAATTTAAAACGTTTCCTTAAAATAATGTAATTTTAACATTTTGTCAACAACAGTTTTGTCGGTAATTTCTTGTTTGTCATTAAAAATAAAATAGTATAATATGGTTTTACATTTGATGAAATACTTTTCAATTTTATTTACACTGAAAGTATATTTATGATATGTCCCTTATATGTCCTCAGTAATGTAACATATAATTAGCTAAAAATATTAAGTGGTTTATGTTGTTATCCGAACAATGAGAATTATTTCACTAAATCTACTTGACACAGTGACTGATGTTACTTAAACTTAGTTATGTTCCTAAATTTAACTTTACATTTCGTAAGAGTTTGTACCAACAAATGTTGTACTTTTTATTGTATATATTATAGAAAAATCTCTTGTTAGAATGTTATCTTTACTTGAGAGAGGGGGCAGAATAGCTTTATTGCGGAAAGGGCCGTCGAGTTACTCCGCTTATCTTCTGCTCTTCCTACGGAATGGAAACATCACCGTGAAAAGATAAAAATATATATTCCCGTTATGATGGTGTCTCTTAGATTTTTTACTAAAAATACAAAAACCTACAAGAAAGTGAAATTGAATTTTTACACACACATCGGGTCGAAAGTTTTGTCAAAAAATCTTTCCTAGTAGTTCCCCTCATTATTTCTGCCTTGCTAATGTTACCAAGTTTATATCTTTTGAGTTTCAAACGGAAAGTTAAATGGCATAAAACTGTATTGTGGTCGACTGGTAATGCTTCTTAAATTTGAGTAAAATACTAATGCTACAAATTTATAATACAGTCGCTGTTGACAGGAATTGCGTACTCGGTTGTTGGCAATCGGGGGTCAGGCGTCCACTGTCCTGCCTTGTGACCCACCGAAATGGAGCTATGGTTTCACATTCATACTTATTCTTAAATTCAATCTTTCTAGTGGGTACCTGGTACTGTAGGGCGTTTACCTACCTTCGAATCACAAACACAAACAATACAACTATTCTAATTGAAGAGCGATTGTATTCATTGTTCTGCCTATGGCCTAACATTCATGCCTATAAATTTGTATATACATTGTCCATACACCATACATTTAAGACATCGAACTATGTACAGAAAAGTACCTTTGTTTCTTCTGAAAATCGGAACAGGGTATCGTGAGGTATCTACTCGATTCCTATTCGCTCTCCTTGTTACAAATCTATGTGACAGCTCGTATTATTCAAAAGTTCTTCGCTTCTCACACCGCTCACATTCATAACATAAAAATCGACGTTTTTTACTTTGTCATCTGAAACTCTCATTTTTCTATGTGTAAGATAGACTTGCAGGCACGGTTTTTATTTTGTTTGTGCCGAGGTTTATTTCGTAGTAATAACACTGGATTCAAATAACCAGTGTAGTTAGTGTTTAATACGGAACTGTGTTTCCTTATCTTTAGCTTGTTCCAATCACGAAGAAAATCGATCTGGTTGAAGGTAACCGGTTGAATTGTCTGTCTGTCGCTCAATGTAAAACGTAGGTATTGAGCCGTCAATTTTGTTAAATGTTAAGTGGCATTGTCTTTATTGTAAAATGTTCGTCACGACATGAGAATGTTGGAGATGTTCACTTGCGTACACGTTTCAATTAATGGGGCACGAAACGGCTGCTTGCAGTAAGGACGAAACGAAAGAGTGCACTTTAAATTATGACTTGTCTGAGATATTTTTCAAATTTTACTCAAAATATTAATTGCTCATTTTGATTTAATTTCGAGATTGTTCACAATATTATTGCCCCTTTCCTCTTTTGTTTTGAAAGAAAAACGAACATATTTATCACTTTCAGCATTTATAAAATCTAATATAATATACACTTTAGGTTTTAATTGTTTTTACTCTGGGAGTTAGAGAATGGGAGAAGGAAAACATTGTCAACTACAAACCACAGACCACCACAGACCGTACGCCTTTTTTTTTTTTTTTTGCTCCCTATTAATTTCCGTTTGGAACAAACCGCGAGGAAATAGCTTGACAAGATGAAGGGCATAATCTCATGTATAGTAGCCGGAGCGATGATCCCCGAGTAGATATCGTTTCCTCTCATTCGATTTTCGAAGCAGAGAGCTTTTCCCGAATGTAGGGTGAGCCGGAGAAAATGAGTTTGAGTTGAAAAGAGCTATTATTCTTATGTTATATTGAAATCTGATATACATAATATAATGATTTAAAAATCAAGTCCTACATTAATAGCTTTTGTAAATGTCTAATCAACATTTTTTATTAACTAGCCGAACAAAGTTAATAATTGTTAAAATGGACCAAAATATATTTTGACATTAAGTCCTTCCAATTTATTATTCTACCAAAAAGGCTAAATATTTATTTTTTTATTGTACAAAGAATGACTTTTTTTAAATTCATTTATTTATTTATTTTTTTTTTACCCATTGGGCAGCCGCTCTGGATTAATATATTAATCATTCAAGAGGTCTCTTATCCATATGCTTTTCAGTCGTATACGTGTTAATCGTGTGATAAATTTACTGTGAAAACGTCTGTAATATGTTTTGATGGATGAAAAAAAAAAAAAACATTTGGCATGTAAAGATCTCTCTGAAGTGTGTTATTGTTTATATAGGAATGGGCAGAAACCATTAGTCGTAAATCTTGAATTGAAAACTTTCAAATCTTTGAACATTGGAATATTAGGCCAATAAACTTGGCACGCGTACATCTAAATAGGTTTTTGTGGTATGAGTATATCGAAAGTTTTGATTTTAATAATAATTTTGTTCGTCGATTTAGTAGGTAATAAAGCATTTTAAATCGTTCGTTAAGTGTCCGTTTTAATCTTGTGTGTGGATTCCAGTTTAGTCGTATATCAACTGTAATTCCTAAATAGTTAACTTTGTCGGATTGAAGACCCGGTTCATTGTATAAGTATGTGCTACGACAAGTCTCACGACGGAGTGTAAGGTTGCGACTTGGACGTTTTAAACTTTATTTTCCAAAGATTGATTGATTTTTCAGTTGTTGACATGTGGTTTTGTAAATTAAGTCAAGTTCGTGTGGAAGAGGGGTGACTTGGTAATATGTCGGTGTCATCTCTGCGGCGGTAAGTGCATTCTCATTTGCGGGCATGTCAGAAGTAAAATTTGTGTAGCGAGTATTGACCCCTGTGGCACACCTGCATACACTTCTTCCATCTCAGAAGTTCCGATCCCTGTTTCACTGCGATCTTTTCTTAAGGTGTGACTATCGGATAATAGGCCTGGGATAAAAATAGTTTAAAATTTGTATAATAGTCCCACATCCCATACTTACTCGGAGGCCTGAAGAACATAAAAACAATCCAGTCTCGTACAGTTTCTGCTCAAGACATGAAGTAAAGAAATCTGTAACCCAGTGAAGTTGGTGGGTAGTGGAAGGATGGGTTCGAAAGTCAAGCAGATAGTCTGGTAAGATTTTGTTCGTAGTAGAAATAGCGATAATTCTTTTGTGAATTAATTTTTCGAAAATTTGTAAGGAACGGGTAACAAACTAATAGGAGGATAAGATGATAGGGAGCTTAAATTTTTTATGGGGCTTTGGGATCATTTTAATTTTAATTTAAAGAAAACCTTTAATATTCATGTTATTTTTTTTTCATTTTCGGTAGTATAATAATTTCAGAAGTTCATTAAATATTAAAACCTTTCTTCAGAGAGCTGTATTAGTTAATGGCACCTTTTAACTGGGACAATAATGAGTATTAGTTATATGTAACAACTATTGACTGGGAAACTTAACGCGAGGATCATAGCAGCCAGTTGTGTTCCTCGTACTGGAAATATTGTAAGAAGAAAACTTTTTCGATTATTTCAGTTGTTGGAGCCACATCTTTTTTGATTTACCACTAAATGGCGACTTTTTGACTTACATAATACTATTCTTGATCTGATTCACGATTTATAGAAGTGTTTTTGGTCGGGGACGTCAAAGAACTTTCTAACAAGAGATTCCTTTATACGCCTGGGTGTCCAGGACTTCCAAAACCCGATTGGATACTTGGTCCATTTCCAGACCTTTCACCCCATCAACATTTCCCTTTCACACCAATCACAGACGCCGATATTTATCGACCGACCTGAATCGGCAGCTAAAGTAAAATTTACTTAATTTTCTTGATTTATGGAATTTTTTATAAAGTCATTTTTCGTATAAAGTTCACTACGGAATGCCCCTTGTATTTGTTCGATTATTGGATTTGACTTTCAAATTATCATTGAAACCTTTGTGATGGTCCTGGGATAATTTAAATAGAAGAAACGTTTTATTTTGTCGATCACTGTGACCAATAACAAAAAGTTCTTAATATATGTATCACATATTTATGTATGTTGTTCAAAATGTAGTACGTATTAAATTCTTATATAATATATATTATTATAGAAATGTATAAATATGTGGTAAAGAAAAGCGAAGAATTATACATCTGCAGTTATGCAAACGAGTACAAAGCAAAAGCATATTAAAGCACATATATTTATTCCAATTCGCACTTTTTATCATATGGACAAATAAATTTATTGTAATAGTATTTAATAATTGATGTTCGATAATTGATGTTACAATGTTTCTGTTTTGTTTGAGCGAGTCAGGCAATATCAAATGTTTGTTTTAATTGCTAGACACCCTTGTTGATATTTGTTCGCAGATGCCGAGTTGGCAAGGCATTTGGAGGAAGATCCAGATTCTACTCCTTTCCTTCCTCAAACATTACCGTTCCACCTTCCCTGTTGGAACTATCGCCCAAGGGGTGAGAAACCTTTGTCTCCTTTCACTCTCCTTATCTTTGCACATTTCCATATGCACCCCACTGACAAACGTCTTACTTTGTCCTAATATCCTCACAATGCCTTCTCTCATGCCTTCTTCTTTTTTTAGAAATTTGAATAAATTCGTATCTGGAGGTCTTGTAGATACTTCCAGATTAAGTATTTGTACGATTTTGGTAGTTATTTCCTTAACGTCAAGGTACAATAGTAGTTTACCGTTTTTAGTTTTCTTTCCTTATACATAAAATAACGGCTTTTTTTACTAGTAGAAGTACTTTGTTAATGTTCATTGTTACTTTGTTTACTTTGTAATTGTTACATTTATTTAGAAATATTATTTATAACTTATATTAATAATACACATGTACATTTGTGTGTGCGTGTGCTTGTACGTGTGTACTTTACCCTTGAAGATCCTATTTTGATTGTAGTAAAAGTCGGTAAACGGATGATAGAGAAAAAATTAAAAAATATTTTTGCCCAAGGGTGTTGTTACCATATCTATTGCACTAAAACTAAATCCGTAAGTAGTAGAACTACATATTTGCTATTAAAAGCTGTATTGAGGAAACCATACTAAATGCAGTAGTTATATAATTAACAGTTCAGGAGAACTCCCTGTTGTGGTCACCGTTTATTATTAAATGTTCAGAGCCTTAATTTGATGTCTTTTTCAATATTAGTACGAAAGATTTCTACTTCTTCAGTGAAAGATTTTTTATATATATTGGATGGCGAGTATGTCATTGAATTTTCGTTACACCTATTTAGGATGCAAAAAGGGAGTTAGTAATCAAATTCAACCCGACAAAAGATACTTTTGAACGGAAAAGTCTTTCCGCTCACGATCGAGTTAACTCTTCAGAAAGAACGACTATAAAGAATGAAATTGAAGCTTGAACAATAGGGCCTGATGAAATCTCGACAAAGAAGCCATGCCTCTCTCCCCTTTGTCTTACTTCTTTTTTTCTTCTCTCAACAGTCACTCATTCAGTTGAATTTGTGTAATTATTTATGCGACCAGAAGCCATAGTCGGCCGAGAAAAACTCATAGGGCTTCACTGCTTACAACGTAATATTCATTATCCTGTTAATTTCAAACATGATCGATGAAACCTGTTTTCTTGAAAAAAGAAAAAAAAAAAATTCTAAGTTAAAGGTTCGTATTCATTTTATTGTTTGCACCGTGTCGATCATTGCTGATGCATTAGCCATTTTATTGATATTTTCTCCACACACATTTTCGTAGATTTAAATTAAATTTTATTATCTGATTTTAAGGAGGATGATGACGTTTCCTCCTCGATGAAAAATTAAGAAAACTCTTTTGAGAAAGTTAAGAATGAAATGTTTGTAACAGACAATAACTTGTATATATCAGATTCTTTATTCAAATAATACATTTTTACATTATTATATTAAAGTTTTTTGATGTTACCCTTGGTCTTTTTGAAACCGTCTGTGGGTTATATATTTAAAATTAAATATGAACCTACATTTTACCTTTCAAGTCAGAAAACACTTTCAAATTCGATGAACCTTTAAAAAAATACTAGTCGTCGCCCAAACCTGTTTAAATTTAGATTTCAGTAAAAGGTGTTTTCAGTTTTTCCCCAGTACCCTTCATATTCTTCTACACGTTAGCATATCAAGAACCAGACAATAATATACAGATTGACCTTTTTATAATTGCTTCTGTTAAAAATGGAAAATAGAGGATAAGAAACAACATTCAGAAAAATAAGAGTTAGAATATTTATACAGTGAAGCCCTTGTTAACGGACAATTTTTGCATTCCCGGTAAATATGATTTCTGTGCATTTTGAATCCTCTACAACGGAACCAATCGGTTGCGGACACTTCCCATCAGAATAATTCACTCCTCTAGAATGGACGTAAACAGTAAAAATATATCCATATATAATTTCCATGTGAAAAAAAATTGTTACCATTATTAAGCTTTTCGTTTTCTATTTGTTTAAATCATAAACGTTTTAGGAAGGTCGCTAGATGTATGGCATATATTTCTATGCCTTAGACATAACGAAAACCGTTTAAATTTTGTTTTGACGCAGCATTCAGGACGGTTGGCATGATATCGCGCTCTAGTCCCTTCACCAATTTTATGAAGTTCAAAGAAGCAGCGTGCTGCTTAAAACGGTAAACGGCGTTGTTTTTCATCCATGAAGAATTATTCGCTGAGCTTACCCAGTGGCAGTGCGATATGATTTTCTATGCATCTATCTACCCTTCTCCTCATAAATCCCCCACTTTTCTCATCGAGCATCGCAGCGGTGGGGATTATCCGTTATGCTAAACTGCTTTGCGTTGCGATAAGCTCAATAACATAAAATTTCATTATTTGATACTACAATAATAACATGATCAAACTATGTCTGTGTCATTCCTTAAGTAAATAAAAATTTGGATTCTCCATTGTTCATGAAATGAATGCTTTCACCAGCAGATATAAATATGTCGCTATTGCTTCATTAGTTTCTAGGCATGAATAATTCAAAACTTGGTCGGGAAGAGGGAACACCTGAGTGGATTCATTAGAGAGGAAAGTCCGATCGGGAATTTCCTGTGTCGTTGTTGTCGATTTAGAAAAAGGTTTCTCGCACCTCCCCGGCCGTCGCGACCCTCGCTGAATCGATCCAGCTAATCTGAAGAAGTTAGAGAAGTGTTTACCCCTTGGCCCGGACAGAGGAGCCGTCTTCACCCGCCCTTCCATCCTAAACCCACTTCCACAGTTATCGTTTCCGACACGGCATCTCCACGTTCCGATCCTAGATCTGACTTGGTTCAGATTTCGCTACTGTTGACTTCCTCGCTAGATACGCGGGCCTCCTCCCTTAACCACTATCGCCTCCTTCTAGCTTCATTAAACCGATAGGACTTGTCTGTCAGCACCCCTTCCTCAGAACCGTGCACAATCGTACCGAATCCATCTCTCTCTCCTGGCTCAATTTTATTGTTTATTTATATACATAATTTTTTTACATCACCAGTTTTTCGCTATTATCGTTCGATTCATTTGGATTTCAAGATTTGTAAAAAAAATTGTCTCCGTGAATTATTTACACCCCCTCCCCTTGACAGGAGCGAACCATTGGGTACCCCCCAATAACCAATTTATCAATACATACTCTATTTGTCTGCTTTACATATATACGTAGATAAATTAAAAATAAATAAATTCATGAATTTCATGCACTGGATAACAATAAAAAAATTAAAAAATGATACCTGCATTACAATCGATATTATTAATTTTAATGTACTTTCTTCTCATTACAAAGATAAATTAATTCTTTAAAGATCGCAAAGAAATATGTTCTGTTTGGATTTATCCAAATAAAAAAATGTTAATCTTCAAAATAGAAGACAATTTCATAGATATGTCCGGCATCAAAGTTGGGGCTTGTCTTTTCCCTCTTACCGAATTCCTCCCTTTTTTTAGTCTGCATGCCTTTTATTATTTATTTAATTTATAAACTTATGTAGACAGAGCTTTGTTGTGTATTTCACCGTTTAGTTACATCTGTTTAAACTGAATCAGTTTCACCCATTGGTGTTTGTGTTTTTGCTATGTTTTGTTTGTGTAGATGCTTATAAAATGTCAATAACAAACTTTTGGGCCTTTTCAAATCAAATGGTTTGTCGAGGCCTGTCTACACAAGAGGTTTGCCTCGACACAAACAGAAGGTAGGAGATCGTCTCAATCACAACAAAAACAGCATTACTATAAAAAAAAAAGGAACAGCAAAACAAAAACTCGATACAGGATTGAGAAGGAGAGAAAGAGAGATGGCATCAGGAGAATACAAAGTACACAAAATCAACAAAAACATCATAAAGAAGAGGAAAACAGAAAATAAACATAACAAAATTAAAAATGTAAAATCTGCACAAAGACAAACAAGGCGCACACAAGGAATTGCATTTACCTAATTTAACTTGGGGCAAACACTCATATGGAACAAAATGGACGGTTTGTAAAGTGATGTGCAATGTTTGTCTATGTGTAGGTTTAAACGGGGACAGCCGAGAGAACTCTGACAAAGCGGTCCGTCCACATCAGTCTGGTCAGGCCGTGGGTCACCGCCAACGTCTAAAGGTAACCATGAAGTGTTATTTGAGGCAGCAGAACATAACCTGTACATCCCCGAGAGTTAAAGAAAAAACCATCAGTACTTTGTAATTTATTGTAAGAGTCTGGAACTAAATCAGCTGTTGCAGTGTTGGTACTGCTTTTACGCCATCTGCTTGTCTTGGCTAGGGTTCAGGAGTCGGTTTGCTCGGTTTAATTTGCCTGTTTGTTTTTGTTGCAGATAAGCCTCCGGAGACTGCTCACACTAGGCAAGCCCCTCTCCTCCAGGAGCCTAGATTTGGTGTCGCCCCTCAGCTGTACAGTAAGTTCTAGTTGTACTTTCCAACAATATAATAAATTTCTTAACTATATATAATTACAAAACTACTGAATATAATTAAAACAACAATTATTCTTAAATGATGAGAATTAAAAAGTAATTAATGTTACATCCTTACAAACATGTTGCATAAATTTTGCATGTGCCTGTTATGTTATGTTACTATACCATTGTAATTACACAACTACTAATTTTAATTAATGTGAAAAACTTTTTCCTTATCGCAAAAAAATTCTTGTAAAATCCATTTGCACAGAAAACAAGCATCAAGGGCACTCATAAGAACATTACACAGGCATTCAGTCTGTTTCACTATTGAACAACCTACTAACTATTAACTAGTTACTGAAATCACTTGCTTAGCAAATAAAGTAACATTTTCAAAATCTCTTTTCCATTATGTTGTTAGTGTATGTTCACTTGTCGTTGTTGTGTTTCAATTGTTTGATTTTCATTTTAGGTTATCACCATTATAGTTTTATTAACAAATAATCATTATTGCACTATTATCTAGCTAGCTGCAGCAATATATTTTCTAGTCTAATAGTTGACGTTCATATTAAGGGAAAGACATGCTAATCACCTCCTATTTGTTTTTCAAACAAAAATGAACTTGGGATTTTAAAAAATAATATTTTAACATCTGGAACCGACCACCAGATGAATTCTGTAGACATTCATTTTGGCTCGATACCAGAATAAATACAAGTTCAAAGCTGTTTATCTATGCTTTTAACTCAAATTGTTGAAATCAGATCTTACAGTAGAGCAGTGTGAATATTTAATTTTTTTAATTTGTGTTAGTTTTTTACAACTTTAAAAAATATAAGACCATTTTACTAATATGCATGCAGTGAACCATTTTGTGCCTACTTGTTGCAAACTACTGAAGGGTCCAATTTTATTGTTAATGCTTTTTTTTATAATACAACTTAGGTATGATTTAATATTCAATGTAGAAATTATTTATTTCCATTTATGTTAAATTCAATACAAGTAAATAATATGATTAAAAATTTTAATTTGATTTTGCATGTGAGGTTTTTATTCTATGTAGGTGGGTAAAGATTACATCATTTAGATCATAAGGCAATTATTCTGGTTAATATACCTTAGAAAATGTATGGCATTGAATTAAAAAAAGTTTACAGTTGAAATTGTTTGAAAAGTACCTTCCCCACTTCAAATTGAGCCATTAACACTACTTTTATTCCATATAAATACACCTTAGACTAAGTGACAAATCCTTTTCCCGTGTTTCCTTCTCAGTTGACTATTAGAAGAAAAATACATGCTGTCAAGCCTTTAAAGATGCTGAAAGTTGTTTTCATTTTGAAAAAGCGCAACCATTTGTTTAAAAAAATAAAATAAATAAATAAACAATTTGTAGATAATTTTTCTTCAAACATCTTTATTTAGGAATATAATAATGTAAGAAAAATAGACAAAATATTGACATCCAATTTTTAATTATTAGCAACTTCACCAATTTCACTTCCCCCTTACTAACAATTTTGAGTATAAATTAAAACCTTTTTGCAAAGTGTTTCCTGTGTTCCTGCAAAGAGGGTCTTGTTTGATTTCACACATTGTTTTTGACGCTTATAAATTTATTTATCCATGTTACTAACAAATGTTATACATAAGTATTATTTCCATTGTTACATTTACTTTGGTCCAAATTCACAATAACATATGTTTTCAATTACAGACTTTGGGCCGGGAAAGAGCAATTATCAAGGTACTTACACAACATTTTTCTTTCTTTCTTTTTATTTATTTTTTTTTTCTTGTTTTGTGGTAGGTGGTTGTAGTTCATGGTGGTGTAAACTTATTGATGGATAAAGTGATTTTTCTTTTATTTAAATTGTGCTTAATACTATTTTATTGCTTAGAAATGTTGTGTAATCAGGATTCGATTCTCAGCGACTTACGAAGTGGCCACGAGATGTTAGCAAAGTGATTAGTGCTTTAATTAAATACACGACATTTGATAAATGGCAAAAAGAGGGAAATTTCAAAAAGATGTAGGTTGAAATGAGTAGTTGGTGGATCGAACAGTGGTGTATTGAGCCAAAGGTCGTGGGTTCAAATCCTGGTCACGACACTAACTTTTACATCTCAACCAAGACTTTAGATAAAAAGAATAATTAATTGAAATAATTTTTTGTGGGAAAATGATCTCTTTAAGGGAAAAGGCGTGGCAATTGAATAAATGACTTCAGCCTGCCCATTCTTTCTTCCTACATTTTATAACAAAAGAAAAAAAATGGCTTCATTGGTCTATGTGAAGCTGGTTTTACCTGTTGTACATGTTTGGCAATCTTTATATGGTTGGTTTGTGTTATTTTCTCAAAAATGAGGACAGCTGTTACAATAACACCCAGCCCTACCGCTGAAGATTGCAAATGTTGAAACATGTTTCAAAGACAAATCCGTTTCTAGAGGTAGCCCAAGATAACCAAATACAAATAAGCTACAACTCACAGACCTCACCACAATTTTTCACAAAAACCAGAAATAAAAACATGAAATAGGATGTTTTCTCCTGTTTTGAGGATGTAAGGAATTTCACAATTTCTAATTTTAATATATTTAATACCCTAGGTTTAGGTCCTGTAATTTTTCATGCAAATGAACTGAACACAGTGAAATTTACTTCATTGATAGTTCATAGCTTTTGTGCCAAAATAAATCAATAGAATTATAAATAATACACAACTGATCTGATTTACTATAATATTCAAAGGATTTGCCTGGATAAGAGTTGTGTACTATGTAGATGTATCCATAGAAGTATAATTGAAATTGTCTCATGTTTACTTCATTTGTTATAGCTTTAAAATCTAAAAAGTATTAATCAATATGAAGTTAAATGAACATTTATTTTTTTAAATATCTATTGCAAATAATAATTTTCCATTTAATATTAATATAGTCATTTCTTGTATTGTTTATGAAAATTAAAAATTAAATCACCTTTAGAGGGTAATTTCTTAACTTATCACAATATTTATTACATTTGGAGCAGGGGAACTACTTGTTACCATTCCTAATAAGAGTATTTATAAATAAAAGATCAGAGTTAATCCTTTTCTAATTTATAGTTAACACTTACATCAAATATTAAAAATGAATGAGTTTAAAATGAAATATTCTTTATCTTAGATTATACCTCTTCTCACAGTTTTTTTAAATTTAAAATAAGATTTGTTCCTTCCTTCACACATTGCCATTGTTAAATTCCGGACAATTTTCCAAAAAGTGAATCGCCATACTCACCCCACCTCAAATCGTTTCTGTTTTCCATTACTTCAGTAACCCTAGAAATGATTTGTTCACTTCCTTTTGTTACAGGAGGGCAAACTCAATCCAATTACATGGACTTTGAAGATAATGCGTACACAAATGGGCGGCCCTCTGCCTATGGTGACTACGTGAGCGAGCGCTACCCACCGGCTCCAGTTGACAAGTTTGTTTCACCACCGATTTCTCCTCGCATGTTCCTTGATGTCCTAGCTTCTTCACGGTATTCCTTCATACAACCTTTCCTGTTTTACCATCCACCCTACATCCCTGACCGATACCTGTGACTGATAACCCCTTAAAATGCTAGTCATGCCATTTGACATTTAATATTGTTTGATACATATTACAATAGAAGTAATATTTAATTAATTTCTTAAATTTTACTAATTTTTTTACTTTTTTCCTTGATACCATTTATTTGATCTGAATACCATTAAACAAATTGATTATATGATCAAATAGTAAACTGTAATTAAATAAATAAAAGTTTTGAACCTAATTCAATTTTTTCTTTCTTTGCAGTAGGTTTATGGTAAAAGGCGTGCCAGGGCGTGAAGGTCTTGTGGCCCCTCCACCGCCACCTCCACCACCTAGAGGTGGTACCTTCCAAGATCTTGCACCAACTAATGGTGTTCCAGGAGGTGCAGGCTGTGTCCTGATGGCATATGGCCTTGACCCTAACAAAGCTAACCCTGACAAGTTGTTCAATCTTTTCTGTTTGTATGGAAATGTCATAAGGGTTAGTTGACATAAAATATTAAGTCTAACTGTATTAAAGTTGACGTACTGATGGGACTTGTGTTTTAGGTTAAGTTTTTAAAGACGAAAGAAGGATGTGCAATGGTACAAATGGGTGACAACATTTCAGTTGAAAGGTGTATAAATCATCTAAAGAATATGCCACTTTTTGGAGGCACTCTGCAATTAGGGTAGGCTTTTTTTGCTTATTTTTCCTTATATTTATTATGTTATTAACAATTTTGTTTCAACAGATATTCCAAGCAGACATTTTTGAGTCAAGTTGCACAGCCTTATAATTTGCCAGACAACAGTGTCTCTTTCAAAGATTTTGCAGCAAGTAAAAATAACCGATTCATGAACCCCAGTATGGCCAGCAAGAATCGAATCCAGGGGCCAGCAAAAATTCTTCATTTCTTCAACACCCCCCCTGATATAACAGAGGAACAATTGCTCGCTGTTATCGAAGAAAAAGAAGTAAACAAACCATCCCAGATTAAACTTTTCCCAAAGAAAGGTCGGTAGACATTTCAATGTCGCATATTTTTGTTTCATACATTTTCTTTGTTCAAGCAGATAGAAGTTCTTCTGGGTTAATGGAATTTGACAATCTCGAAGATGCTGTAAACTGTCTCGTCAATTGCAATCACGTTCCAATTAAAAACCCAGGTAAATCTATTTTCAATTTTTGTTCAAGTGACATTCATTGCTTTCTTTAACATAAACAACATACCGAATGATGTATAAAAGCATGGCTTAAAGAAAGAAAATAAAGGAATGAATGAAACAAAGGAAGCTATTGACCACATTTGACATACGTGCATTTCAAAATTTAAAAAACTGGAAAATTTGAAATTTTTTTTTTAAAGGTGTAAATATAATGTAGCATTGGGCATAATATTGTCACAAAATATTTAAAATTTTACTGAAAAAAACTAAATATATTTATGTATCTGTATGTTTTTAGTTTAGTTTTAGTTAACCAAAGTGATTATATTTAAATTGATTTATAATTTTTATGTAAAGTGTGTGAGATGAATATTTGCCAAAAAGAGGGAAATTTGAAAAATTTGTAGGTTGAGATGAGTTGGTGCCTCGGGGGACTGAAAGCACAATCGCTCAAGTGGTTAAAGCAGCTGCGTATTGAGCTGAAAGTCATGGGTTCGAGTCCCTCTGTAGTCACTAATTTTTCACCTCAACCACGCTTTACATAAAATTTGTAAATTATATTTATGTATGTTTGTATCTATTTTTTGCTTTGTTTTTGCAGAGAGCAAATTTCCTTATATGATGAAGTTGTGCTTCTCTTCATCTCGCACGATACGGTCACCACCAAACGGGTCAGGAATGAAAGATGAAGCACAGCAGTAGGAGCTTAATGGGAAACTCCTTCTGCACTAGCAGTTCTCAGTTTATGTCAATTACTATTCATATAAGAGTCTTAAGTGAATTGCAAAAAAAATTACCAAAAAAAAACTATAAGTACCAAACCCTTCTTATAATAATTGATTTAAAAAAATGAATACAATTGAAGTATACTTAAAAATACAAAATTTAAAAACGTTTGAAACAATTATTTCTTGCAAAAATCTATTATATAATAGTTTTAAAAAAATAGTCAAATATGAAATCCGTGAACTGAGCAATCTATCATATATTTATTCTCAAAGTTTACTACCTAACTTTTTTCTTTTATTCTTTTCATTTCTGTTTTTCTTTTTTTCTTGTTTAAATATGTAAAGAGTACATATTGCACAATTGATTTGTGCACTAAAAAAAACATACCTCCAAGCAATTTAATTGAAATAAAAGATATTTAATATTTTATGAAATCTATTGTAAAGTTAACTAGTGGAAAGCGACAATTGACTTTACCCTATTATGTTATTTTGCACTTTCTTTTCATTCATTAAAAGACACAATACATTCATATATATTATTTATTAAAATTTTAAATTAATGAAATAATGTATTTAAATATGAAGTACATTGTTGAAGTTTTTAATTAGTAGACTTTAGTGTTTAATTTTTTAGTTATGATTTGTTTAGTGCTTTGTTTTGTAATATATGGGTTTTTTTAATGTTTGTATTATATTATTCAAACATGATTTGTATACAAAACTATTCGCGTATTTAAAAATGTGTAATACTTAACCAAGTAGTCCGAGCCAATCTAAAACCCAAATATTGCTTAGTATGTACACTTCTTTGTGATGTGGCTTCATCAATAAGTAAATCACATATAACAATATTGGAACATAACACTGCTTCAAAGAGTTAGATTATGAAAATAAGTAGCAGCGTCTGTGTCGTGTGTTTAATTTATTTTTCCAAATTGGTCTAATAGTTAGAAAATCATTTTAAAAAACTCTAATTTTTAAATATTTAATATTTTGAAAAAAATAGGTTTAGGTAGAATTAGTGATGTGTTGATTAAAATAAATAATAGTAGATGACCATGTTTAAGATGCCAAAATAATATTGGATATTATTATTGTTGTATTAATAAAACCTTCTAGTAGAAAAACAACAGAAAGTTAATATAATTTTTGTTTCAATTAAGGGTTTTTAATTTGTATTCACTTTAATTATTAAATTGTAGATTATACTTGTGATTCAATTTGTTGTATGTAGAGTGTAAAATGCTATTTGTGGTTCAAATCATTTTAAGAAAGTTAGAAGAAAAAACAAGCAGAAATAGTAAATTGTATTTTAATTAAATGTGGAATGCTAGCACAAATATTTTAAATTTTAGAACAAACACTTATATTGTACACGTACATTTAATTTACATGTAAAACACTAAATAAAACGTACTATACATAGAAAATGGAACAAAAATACCTTACCCAAAAAACAACTTTAACATAAAAATAATCAAGAGCAAACATAATGCACAACAAAATGCAGGTATGTTGTTACAACATAATTCCACTACACATTCCTGTTTTTATTTATTTATTTTATTTTATATTTTTAGTTAATATTTATCACAGATTTTTAGACATTTTTTTATTTTATTTCTCATACAATGTTGAAAAACACCATTTTATTTTCATTTATATATTTATTTATTTTTGGTGTGTTTAATACATCATTAAAATATATCATTGGGACCAATAAAATTTAGTTTTCACTACTGGTTTAACAAGAATATACTATTTAAAACAAATTACATAACCATATTTTATTAATAAAACAGATTTTTGGACAAAAATAAACAAACCATTTTTATAACGCATCTTGCTATCTTGCAGTAATATCATTGAAAACTTTCCTGTTCAAATGAAAGTTGAGGACGGTTTTTTTAATTGTTAATCAATTTTATTGATTTTTTTTTAACGAATAACCAACAGTACAGCAATTTAAATTGTCAGTTTGGGACCAGACCTCTTATTTAATTTTTTTTTAATTAGCAAAAATTATTGGGAAATGATTGCATATGTGGAAAAATGTTCAACTTAAATGTTTAGGGTTTTTTTTTTACTTTAATCAATAATTCATTCTGAGACTGTTTCCTTAAAAATTAAATTTGTAAAAGCTCTTTTCTGGCAATTCTATATAAATGCAAATTTATTGTGTAACAAGTGTAGGTATTAATTACTTAAAATTTTACAAAACAATTATTTTATATTTTTTCTTTCTTGGGATGGCTAAGAAGTTCCTGGATTTTTTGTAATCTTAAGGTATTCACAAAAAAAAAAAAAAAAAAAAAAACGAATTTTTATTTGTAGTCTGTATAAGAAACTTCAATTAAAAAAATGACGAATTAAGTTTTTTCTTCACATGAGTATTTAACATTGACAAAAGACTGTAAAATAACCATCATAATTAAAAAGCGGTCTGTGAAAATTTCCCGTGCTACCAATTAATTGAACATCCTTAAATTTGTTATTTGTGTAACTTTCAAAATGGTCCTTTTTACCTGAGTGATTCATTCATACATTCTAAGAAAATTGGGGAGGAGTAAAAATTTGTGTTTAGAAGGTACATAAATGAATTTATAGACCTCTGATGAATTCATGTGTACAGGTATTTTTTTAATTGTAAATACTGCTTTTATTTTGGTAATTAATTTTTCGTATATAAATAAAGCCAAGAGTAATGTATTGTTCAGAAATTTTACCACGTGTATATTCGTACATGTGTTTAGTCAATGGTTTTAGGTGCACTTCATAGGTAAAAATAATTATAGATAAGTGTTTCATAATAAAAGTCAATTACTTACTAGCTAGGTATTATTTGTGATTGTATTATATGATCTATTCTTTTTAACAGTAATGGTAGTTATGCGAGGAGTTGTTTTAAAAAATGTTATATAGCTCTGTATAGGCCTAGATTGTCTTCAAAAATAATTTTTTATTAATTTTTTTTTTCTTAAAAGAGAATTTAGAACAGTGATATCTGAAATATTTATGAAATGGTGTTAATTATGAAATAAAATGATTTTAAAAGAAAAGAAAATTTGGGTTTAGCGTTTCGTATATATGTAATATTACCCCACTTCCAAAAATCGTAAAAACTATTTTTTTTTTTTTTTTGCTTAAAATACAATAACAAATCAACCATTCATATAATAAGTGAATGAGGGTGACATTTTTCTGGTATATGTACCATTATTATTGATATTGTACCTATGATGCGAGAGGTGAGTGAGGGGCTGCAAGTCCTGCCTATTTAAACTTCATATTTTCCATTCTTTCCTTTCTTATTACTTTAGGTTTTCACCCTAAAGGGTTGTCATCCCCAATGTGCTGACCCTAGGGTCTTCTTCAGGAGAGTTAACCTACCCCATTGTGTCTTGGTCGATAGTATCCCCCTTAAACCAGATGCCCAGGAGAACATCACTTTCAAACTAATGGGAGCTATTGACAGCTAGGTCATTTCAGCCCCCAAATGCGAAATATAATGTAGTCTAAAATTAATGAATATTTATAATACAGTTGCACAAATACATTCACACCTACATATGAATATCAAACTCATTTTGATTAGCTGGTGGAGTACTCATTATTCTTCCACCAATATTAATCTAATCTAAATTAGGGTCGATGGGGTACTTTTTATAAATATTAAATCATCCACTCTGAACGTTCATACTGCTCAGGGCGATGGTAATGTTAATTTCAACAACACTCCTTTCCACTCACACTAAAATACATGCACTCAAACAGTACACATAAAACAATGCAATAAAAAAAAAAACCTCCAAAAAGTGGAACAGGGCATCCAAAAACTCGCTACTGTGGCCCCCAATCCACCCCTAAATTTAATAAAAATAATTTAAGTCAATTTGAGAAGGTAGGTAATAGCAACATAATATACTTTCTGTTTTACATTTCAGAATCCTGTGACATAATCATGTAATTTTTACCTTAAAATATATACATATAAAATAAAAAAAGCCTAAAATTGGCAGCATGTTACATAATTGCCTTAAACAGGCAGAATATTATCAGGATAATAAGGGAAATCCAGAATCAGAGCATGTTATGAAAGTATTATTTTCTAGGCAGAACTTAACGGTATGCAAGCAAATCAGCATTATAGTAGCATACCAAAGGATGATGGATGGATAAATTTAAAAAATTGTCATCAATAAATTAAAGAAAGTGTTAGAGTAAAACAGGTTTTTATCATTTATTCGCAGTTGAGTAAAATTCATCTCACAGAGGCGGTTTTCCTGTTTGTGAGTTTGACAGGCCAGAATATTATTTTTCAACACTGTTAAAAAAAATTATTTTGGGATAATTGATCATTTCAACTGTTAATGTTGGGTTGTTTTCCAGGCTAAAAACATTTATTTTGTAAATGCACAAACATCAAGTTTTTATTTCTTTATTTATTTGCTATAAAGAAAACAAAATTACTATGTATTTGTATATATTTGTATGAAAAGGAGAAAAATCCATAAAGTATGATATAATTATCATAAAAACAATTCCATGATACTTGATATAAAAATATGACATGTAAAATCCTATTTAATCATGGTTTATTAATATTTTCTCTTCCATGATATAGTCTGAAAAAAATTGAACAGTTTAGAATAATAAAAAATATTTTTTGAAAAATATCCATCTTTTTTAATAGCTTGAGAAATTATATTATTTTGGGTGGGGTGTCTTTCGTATGTATTCTTTCCCCGATGGCACATGTACTGTAAAGTATCCAGCTGGAAACAGCTCAGAAGCCTTCTCGTTTGAGAGTGTCGGAAGCACCATACAAGCATCTCCTTGCTGCAAGAAAGATTATCATTCGAATAAACAACAACGCACTGGTTTATAAAAACGTTTTACCTTCCAATCAGCGGGCGTCGCCACAAGTTTCTCATCGGTTAATTGAAGAGAATCAACCACTCTGAGAATCTCCCTAAACCAGGCATACAAATATAATATGCACAAATAAATTTAACAAAATTACAAATAATTACGTAAAATTTCTCCCTGTTGTAGCCGGGTACAAAATTGAGAGCCTTAATTTCTTTTTAGGGTCAATTACAAAAACAGCCCTACACGTGACTGGTAATCCTTCCTTATTTTTCTCTTCAGGGTCGATCATGCCAAGTTGTACGGCAAGTGACCTCGATTCATCAGCAACAATGGGATACGGGAATTTGCCAACATTCAGTTTTGAATAGCTCTTGATATCCTTTTAAAGGAAGAAAATTAGTTTCACCATGAAAATCAATCACAATATATTCAATTAATTATGCACGATTTTTTGAAATGAAAAAATTGTGTCACAGACGGAATTTGAACCATTATCTTTGGATCAATATCCGATGCTTTAACAATTGAGCTACCGTGACCTTGCTTGTCCGTGACTATCTCACTTCAATATCCCATTTTTATTCCAATTATAATTGTTCCGAAGATAATGGGTTCAAATTGTGCTTTCAGACACAAATTTTCATTTCAAAAAATTGTGTATAATTAACTGAATATATAAAATAAAATGATATTCAACAAAAATTGGTACAATCTCAATATATTTATACCTCGATCCACTTAAGGACATCCTCCACAGGATCACACGAGCAGCCCATCACTTTGACGTTTCTCTTTTCAAACTCTGGTAAAAGTTCTGCAACTCGACCCAGCTCAGTTGTGCATACAGGTGTAAAAGCATTTGGGTGTGAAAAGAAAATGCACCACCTTTTTCGCAAAAAAAAAAAAAATATATATTTTCAGATATGAAATTAGATGATTATGGCATAGGAAGCCAAAAGGAATAAATAAGTGTCATCTTTAATGTATTTACCTGTCAAAAAAAAAAAACCTAATAAAAATAATATAATACAAATAATCCACAATGGTACTCCAAATGAAGTATGTACAAAAAAAAATTTACTTTGATAACCTACATATTCAATTCTGTTCTTCCTACAGCATGGAAGCACTCATATATCCGAATGGTGCCGAAATCAAAAAACCAACATGTTGTATCGTCATATTGACCAATAAATCTACTACCCATTTTGGGTAAAATTTTAGATAGTCTCCCATTGAAAAGAATTCTTACAATTCTAAATTCTCAAAATATAATCCCGGACAATCAATTTGGTCATTGTGTGCAAGAAATTATTCCTCCTCCCTTGAGATGGGACAGTACTGTTCTGGGTCTTTTATGACATAAGCCAAGTTTTTGATCATGTTTGGCAACTGGGCTTGCCGTTCATGCTCAAAGCTTCCAACCACCAGGGTAGCGTTCTGGCCCCCACACTTTACAGCTGATATCCCATTACATCCCCAAACCACCACATTTACATTTGCAGATGATACAGCAATTCTCTCTAACAACGCTGATCTGCCATTTCCACCCGAAACCTCCCACAACACCTCGCAATACTAGAGTCTTGGTGTAAAAATAAAATAAAATTTAACACAGACAAATCCATCCACATCACCTTTACTCTCTGTGTAAAGATCTCCGTTCCATTCTACTTAAATAAAATTCCCCTTCCAACTGCAGATAAGGTGCAGTAACCGTGGACTATACATCAACAAACACCTAGCATGGAATCCTCACACACGATTGAAACGTAAGGAGGTTTTGACATGATACATGACATGACTTCTTAACAAACTTTCTAATTTACCTTTCAAAAGTAAAAAGCTGGTCAACAAAGGGGTTCAACCAAACATCTAATTACTAATTAATTCTACAAAAATTACTAGATGGTCTAGTATGTCTCTATTTTATGTGTAGAACGTAACTACATTATTTAGGATTTAAATATTCCTTTCATTCAAGATCCATTCCAGTTACAGAAAATTTCACAAAACACTACCAACCACCGTAAATCACCACATCAGAAACCTTGCATCCTGGCAAATCCGTCAAATACCACTTACCCACTGAAGAGACAGCTGTGAGAGCTAGGATGTGATGGTGATGATAGTGAAAGTGGTAATGACACATGTATTAATTAAACAGACGACATTTTAGTATCATTAAAGTAATACAAATTTTCTCCACTCTTGTTTTTAATTTTTTATGTTTCCTTCTCATTGTTACCTATTTGAAGGTAGTCGCAATGTATTATAAATTGGGGGGGGGGACTCATAAAACACTACATCTAACTGTACTAAAATTTGGTGATGTAAACTTTATAATATAATTTCAATTAATTTTTTTTTTATCTGAGATGGAAAAGTTATTGTCACAACCCATGACCTTCAGCACAATTCTCCGCTATTCTAACCACTTGAGCTATTGTGACTGTGATCCACTAGGACACCAAATCCCCATCTTCGCTAACAGTTGTTAGAGTAAGTGAAGTCTATGCAATTGGAGAGGGCAAAACTCAGAGGAGTGGTGGGACTACTAACCGGTCACTGGTATCTGAGAAAACATCTACACAACATGGGTATATACAGCGATGACCCCATTTGCAGATTATGTAATGAGGAGGAGGAAACAGCCACTCATATCATCTTCGAATGCGAAGCAACAGCTCAATGGAGGTTTAACCTAACGTACGAAAAAGACTCAGGGAACCAAATTGCAGCAATAACAGTCAATGACCTGATACTTCTGAGAAGAAGGATTGAGTCTATTGACTAAACTAGGGAACTGGGAAGGTACAATAAGCCAGAAGGCTGCAGTGCCTGGGGAACACAAGCCCCGCTTCCCGGCACCCCTTCCACCATACCATACCATACCAAGTGAAGTCTAAGTGGTTAGAGCAGCAGCATGTTGAGCCAAAGGTTCACTAACATTTTCATCTCAGATAAACAAAAAATTAAGTAAAATAATTAATATAGTCAATTATAACACCGAAAAAACATGTATGGATTGTAATATAATATTGTTTTAAACCATTGAGATGGGATTTTGTCTGCCTTCCCCCTTTAAATTGTCAGCTACTCCATTTAGAGCCCCAGGAAGTTCAATTGCTTGAATGAACATATCCCCCATTTTTTTTCTCTCCCAGAGAGAGATAAACAAAGCGTATTCACAAAGTTAATTACACTTTTTATAGGAAGTTCAATTATTATAACGATTAAATGTATAGTTTTATAATTGCTTTCATTATCATTACTGTTTACACCAGAAAAGAATGTAAATGTTTGAAAAAGAATTATTTTATTTGGCTCAATACACCGCTGCTTGAACCACTTGAGCTATTTTGACGAAGACCTTAGGTAACAATTACAATTTATTTAAATAATTAATTCAGTCAATTGTGACTACTAAATATGGATTTTTAAATTATTATTAACAAGAAAAATTACATTAATAATATTATGCTTTATTTAATTTTTTTTTTTAAATCGAATTTATATAAAGATAGCTATACACAAAGTATATACAGCTTGAATATCCATCAGCGAAATTATTCCTCATACAGAACCAAAGAGCACACTAGGTGCGATTAACTTGGAACGTGAGGGTGGGCTATGTCCTACGACAGACCACAAATAATGCACATGTATACTTATGTATAGATTTCATAATTTAAAAGAGCATAAAAACCAAATGAACTTTTTAATGCAATATGAAATAATTTTAGTTGTCAGTTATTACAGTCCGAATTGTCCTTCCAGACATGGTTCCAAAAATAAAACGAAGCCGGGCAGGTGTCCATGAAATCGATTTTTTGATTAAAAATATACAACCGGCAATAAAATAAAAGGACGCAAAGCAAATCTAGTAATAAACAAGTGGTTAAATGGCAAAATCGTAATTGTGCATAAATACGAATAAAATGTTTGCTTACGAATTTCCAAGCCAATTATGGAATTGTACAGGACCTTCAGTGGTTTGAGCTTCAAAATTGGGAAATTCGTCTCCTAGATTCACCATTTTACCTTATCAAAAAAGAAAATCAAATTTAACAACGTAAATATGAAACTTATATCGAGAATTTCTTGTTTGGAGACAGACGTACTTCCTCAACAGTGACCTGAGTTGAATGTGAAATATTTATCAATTTATACTTAGGTATGTATGTTATGATCAACAGATAAGAGATAAGTGTGTGTGAAGGTGAACTCTGTTTTTATCGTCCAGTTTTGTTAAAGCTTACATAACGCTATTATGGCTATCGATACAAGATAAATCGAAATATTCTAAACAAGCAACTATTTTGAATTGATTCTTCTAAATTTTGCGTATGCCTTACACATATATGTATTATCAGGTATCAGCAGAGCTTATACCTCTTTTTCGTTTTTCCGTGAATCAACTGAGTATCAAATTTAACAATTTATAAGTAATTTACTTCTCAAAACGAATCGATCCTTTATCAGCACAGTTTAAAACTTTTAACAATCGAACAAATCAAAATTTGGCCGAAAGCCGGTGCTGACAAGTGACAACTGTTGACACAACGACGGGAGGTCAATCATACTTGGATATAAGGTTCGGTGGTAAGACGCCGCAGTAACCTCGTTGGTTAATCTTGTGCCAGTGGCCATAGAAAATACATTAATGGGCAAAATCTAACGCAACACCCTTAAATTTAAATGTATTTTAGGTTTATTCATATTTTTCATATCAAAAGTTGTACCACTGTACCATTGAACATCATGAATTAAGTCCGTTAAACACCTTTGCATTCCTTGGAGAAGAGTGCTGGTAAAATCCTGAGGAATTATTTCCCAATTATAAAGAACACCCGTTTCCAACTCTTCTAGAATGTTAGGACCTGGGTTTCGACGTCGTACTCGTCGATTAACTTGGTTCCCAAATGGTTCGATTTAGTTCAAATCTGGACTTCGAGCTGGCCACACCAAGCACTCAATTCCCACCTCGTTCAGGTAGTCCTCCACAATGGTTGTAGCTCTATGGACCCTTGCATTATCCTGCATTAGAACAATTTCTCACCGATGGGGAGGCAAATGGCACTACATGTTGTTCGATTATGTCCTGTTCGTAAGTCTGTTAGAGATCTCCCTCGCACAACAACCAATTCGGTGCCAAAGGAAATGCCACCCCAGAACATCAACGACCCACCTTGGAATGACCTGAGGATCCATCCAGCTTGGAGCGTATTTTTCTCCTGAGTGTCTCCATAGAAAATTACCCCTATCTGAAGATTTGAGGCCAAATTTCACCTCATCTGTAAAGAGAACTCGTCCTCAATTTTCTAATGTCCAATTCTCCTGTTCCCGTGCGAACTGAAGCCTGGCCATTTTCTGAGTTGTGGTAAGAGGGTGCCGGTCCCTGAAGTTATTTTCATTGAGCCTTCTTCTTACAGACTTAAGGGAAATAGAAACATTTCGGACCAAATTTCTTTCTCATTTCCTGTGATGCTGCGGTTTCGTAGAACCTGATGACAGCAAATCGTATTTCCAGTCTGTAGATCTAGGTGGACCCTATCCTTGCCTTCCGTCCTATTGTAGGATGATTTGCACTCAGTCTCCTGGCGACTTCGTCCTCCTCATCCTCTTCCTCTAATTATGCTATGACCCTGACATTTTCATATTCACTCAAATGCCTTAATGGAACAATTGAAAAAAGTTTAAGAATAAGAATATCAAATTAAAACGAAGGTAAAAGCGATCTTTAGGCGTAGCAGAATGGAAGGGCTTCTTTTTGTGCAATTGGGATTAATCAGCTGACATCTCGGACCTCGAAATTCACTTAATTACCCCTGCATTAAGCAGACTATGCTCCGGGGTGTTAAAACAAAGGAAATAATAACATAAATTAAACCTTCTCACACCTTTATTGGAAATAACTAATAATAATAATACATATAATGCTTTAAAGACTTTCCCCGAAGAACAAAATTTATACAATCTCAACGGACTTACGGATTTGAAATTGAATAAAGATTATAAAAAAGATAAAGATCTTAATAAAAATAAAGAAGCACTACCACGTCCTGCTTGCTCTTTTCCTTATCCTGCCTCTCTTATTTTTATGTCCGGGTTGGACCCGTGACACAGAACAAAAGTAAATAAAGGAAGTAAAGAAAGTATTATTTACTATTTATGCTGACTACGATATCTTCCAAACCTGTAACTAATGTGGAAAGGTAATGGAACAAATTTTAAACTAAATTAATTGAGCGGTTAAATTTGTGCATCAGTGTACATTTATCCATCCATCCTTTGGCATCCTACTATAGCGCTGAGTTGATTTGATTGATCAGATTGAGTTGATTGTTCTGAGTTGATTGAGATGATGATCCGCCCAGAAAATAATAATTTTTTAATTTTTTTTTTGTTCTGATTGTGGATCTCCATGCCATTAACTCAGTACCAGTAACCTCAGTCCATTGGCAATTCTAGCTTTTATACTTTACAATGAATTCCCGCCAGGCCACGAGAATAACCACCTGGCGGGTTGGCAAACAAGGATCAGACCTCAGTCTTATCCACCGGCCGCCGGTAATTTTGAATTTTTTATTGAAAATAAATCTTAATAACCCGTTACGTTAAATAAAATGTAAAAACTGTTTGTGCAGCAATGAAGACCCTTGGTGGTTCAAGCTTCTTCCAACCAAAAAAAATTTAGCAGTTGGCACCTGCCACC
Organism: Cimex lectularius; assembly: GCF_000648675.2. Classification (NCBI taxonomy): domain Eukaryota; kingdom Metazoa; phylum Arthropoda; class Insecta; order Hemiptera; family Cimicidae; genus Cimex; species Cimex lectularius. Next base: position 804,480 of record NW_019392633.1, on the reverse strand, counting down.
AGTCCTCAGATGACGACTTCTACATGATTCTCCAAATCTTGGCGCGTTCAAATTACATATCTGCAATTCCATTATTGTCCATACATTGCTGGACAATAACAGTGCACACCCAAAATCATATTTTCAGTAAATTAATAGATATTCTTGCAAGCTATAATGAGATGAACTGATTTTGGTCTGTAATATGAGATTCGGCTTTTTACTATCTTTAGAGGTGATACCAAGGCCCAAGTAGTATTTTTTTTCGTTATACCTATTATGTACTTACTTTGCCAGTACAATCACCAAAGAAACATGACTTAGAAAATAGATAAAATTAACCTCTAAAAATGGCAAAATGCCGAAACACGTCTGACAGACCGGAACAACGATCACATGCAGAATGATCAAGCTACAAAATAGAGTAGTAAATACGGGTTTTCTCTGTTTTTTCCTCTTGTTCTAAACTTTTGCAATGCTGTTCATCTGTAAACACATTAAAATGAACTCTATTGCTAAGTTGTTTTCCACCAGTTGACATAGGGATTTAAATCATGCGAACGCAGGCACTCTCTCTCATTCTCTCATTCTCTCTCTCTCTTTCTCTCTCTCTCTCTCTCTCTCTCTCTGTCTGTTTGTCTGTCTGTCTGTCTGTCTGTCTGTCTCTCTCTTGAATTCACATGGAATGAAATAATGCCTTGTTGAAAATAAATTCCATCTGATAACGTTGAATTTAGGATAAAATTGAAATTTAGCTATCATGATAACTGAATTATACTCTTAACATTATTAAGTATTACTTTCAATAAATTAATATCAATTCAATAAAGTTTTCGAATTGGTCTTTCTCTTATTTTATTTCATTGTAAGTTTACATTTTATAATCAGTTGTAGTCCTAACATAGTTCTGCCCCGAAGGCATTGAGACCTTGTCGACACCATTTGGAAAAAGAGCCGGGAGATTTTCGTCTTTCACCGATGGGAGGATCATCACTTTCTCACCAGGCTGCAACAAAAAGTATGTCTCACTCACCAATTTCGTCTTAATTGAAGTTTCAGATAGGACTTACAACCCAATTTGCAGGCGTGGCAATAACTTTCATTCTGTCCGTCAATTGAAGTGAGTCGATAACACGAAGGATTTCACTTTAACAAATACATAGATTTTTAATACTAATTTTTCTGATTTAATTTTTTATTTATGTTAGAAAACATTTCCTTGTAGTTTTTTAATAAAAAAGTAAATATATTACTTATTTCCATTTATTTGGACCGTTCGGGAATGTACAACTATCATCAGAAGTATTACATTTATAATTTATTATATTTTTCCAGATTTTAGAAGATATGACCATCCTTCATTTACCAAGCCAAATGATCAAGATGAAAGGCTCCTCGTCCTCTGAAATATCCAAGATAAATGAAAACAAGTAATGTATTTACTTTTTTATTTTACAAAAACCCACACGGAAATGTTTTCTAACACAAACCCAAAAATAATCTAATAATTAATCTATCCTCTTCAATGAGTTAAAATAAAAATTGCTTACTCCACATTTCTGCCTGTCGATGTCGGATAAACCATGGAGAGCCGAAGTTTCTTATCGGGATCGATAATGTACAAGGCTCGCACTGTCATCGCTGTGTCTTCGTTGTACCTGTCTTTTTCGTCCAGCATGTCCAGTTTGATGGCCAGTTCCCTGGTTTCGTCCGAGATGATGGGATAAGGGAAATCTCCGGGAATATCACGGCAGTACGACTTTATATCCTACACGACAGTAAACGATACAGATCAATTGTTTGTTGATCGGAGGACAAAAATGTCAACACGTACATTGACCCAGCTGCAGTGATCGTCCAACTTGTCGCACGAAAGAGCTATGATTCGAACGTTCCTCTTTTTGAACTCGTTCTGGTGGACCGCGATCCTGCCAAGTTCTGTCGTGCAAACCGGCGTGAAGTCTGCTGGATGGGAGAACAGCATACACCAACTGGTAACAAAAAAATATTTGCCTGCGGTTTAAGTATATTTATTTGATTTTGATAACAACTGTAGGACATCTGTCATACATCGTTTCGGCGAATTTCTCCACAAAACAGTACCATCTCTACTTATTCCACCGTTTATATTGATTTTGTAAAATTTATTAAATTTTTGATATCGCGAAAAACATATTCAAAACTGATACCGATAATTATTCAGAAATCGTGAGATGCGGTCTGGTGTGATCTAGGTTTCAGAAAAAAAATTTCTTTATCATACCAACGTTTCGATCTTTATTGAGATCATCTTCAGGGCTCAAAGTGTTTGTCTTCTGTATAATTGTGCCATTCTTGCGTGTCGTGTTGAGAGTGCCAGCGACTTTGAGCCCTGAAGATGATCTCAATAAAGATCGAAACGTTGGCACGATAAAGAAAATGTTTTTCTGAAACCTACATCACACCAGACTGCATCTCACGATTTCTGAATAATTATCGATTAACGGTCACTAATCACCACAAACTGATACCGACGTTGATACACTACAGATTCTTACTGACTTTTTTATTTATTTATATCTTTTTATTGGAAAATAATATATTCAAAACAATAATAATAAAATATTGATCTTTTCTTAAGTTTCTTTAGTAACTAAAACCCGCCACAGAACTTCATTGAATTGAACTTTAATACAAGTTGTGTCTATGGCTTTTGTAATTATTTTTATATTTCAATAAATATAAGTCTGTTATCTGAAAATAGAGTATTTTTTATTATTTATTTGTTAATCGTGACTTTTATTGGTTTACTTCTATCCTAAGGTCTCCACGGGTGCTTGACCTAAGAAGTATGCATGTTACGAAACGTCTATGCATTTCATCACGTTGCTAAATCAATGAACGCCACTGAAGAACGTTGGTTCCCATTTTCAATTCTAAACCGGTTCTTTATAAGCCCTCTAGAATATAAATAATATAAATAATTTATACGGGAAATTAAACAATGAAATGGGACATTACGCCGCCAGTTTGTAAAAGGAGATCGGGAGGGTGTCTAGTCCATGAAGTTTGAAGCTCTCTGGTTTTTGAAGTCCTTGTGAAGATATCAATTAAAAATTATGCTGCTTTTTTTCCCCCACAGCTAATTGAATATTGTCGAATGTGATAGACTATTTTTCTTTTGAAAGAATGTCTCAATTAGGTCAATTTTATTTAAAATTTTATGAACAGCCTCAACAGTGTTGCTTCGTTTTCCTTTGATTATTTGAAATGTATAACATACACCTTAATTGACAGAGTAGCATACTTTTTAGTTTATTTCATGTAATAATGTTGGATAATAAACAAATTTATAAAAATTGCTTTTAATTATTATTTATTGCTAGTAGTTGAAAAAGATATGGGAAAGTTAGACAGGTTTTAAGATAATTTATAATATAAGTTATTTTATTAATTCTTTAGGCGAGAAAATATTTTATTATTACTTGGCAGCTAATGATGGAAAACAAACATTGACAGTAGTGCAATGTTGAAGTAGTTGAATCTCTAAGTTCTAAGTTCTTGTAAAGCACCTCTCGCTATATTGCATTTTTCTCAATTTATAATTCAACTGTTTTTTAAATTTGTACCTGGAATTATATTTTGCAAATAGTACATTTAAAAAAATTAGTTTTAGTTTAACTTTAATTTAACTTATATAGTTGCTTGCAGCATTGAGAGATTTGTGAAGGTGAAGACAGTATACTTTAAAAGGATGCATGATAGGATGATGGGATGATTTTTTTTACTTCATAAAGTAAATAACTTACGAATCGCCCATCCATTCGTAGAAGGAGATCGGTCCTTGGGTGGTATTCGCTTTGAAATCGGGGATGCTGGCATTGAGTCTCATTTCAACAGCTTCAGTCTTCTGCTCGATCAACTATCGGTTTGTCGAGGCGAAGCTAAATCAACCGGTTTTATAACTTTCTCCCCTCCATTTATTCAAACGTTACGACTTTATTAACAGTCCAAACACTGGTATCTGCTTTACTGTAAATTTAACGCTCCAACAATTTGGTAATTAATGAGGTCGTGGATATTCTGTTGATTGTTGTTATCTTCTTACACACTGACAGGCAAAAAATTCTACCCAATTGATTTTTTTTTAATTTTCTCGACAAAAGAAAATTCTGCCCTTAATTTATCTCATTGTTCTTATCAATAATTATCTGTTTATGTTTTAAATTGGGAATATCAATTGGAGGTCAGCACACTTAATCCTTAAACCAAAACAAGGATAAAGGAATTTTCAATGTTAATTTTTTACGGAATTTAAAATTTTTATTCAGTCTCATTTGAATTTTGAAGCAATAAACTGTTTAGTTTTCATCTTTGGTTTCTTAATTTCAATTTTTCAACTTAATAATGCTTCTTAGTGCTGAGGATGTTGCGCGTGGTGCGGCACTTGATGATGGACGTTCCATCAGGTATGCGGCAATTGCCATTGGAGTACACTATGAAACACTGCCAGACGCTGGGACGTTTTCGAGAAGCTGGGTCCTACCAAAGAACGCCCGGTTCTGGACGCCCTAGTGTAACAGAACCACAGGTTTTTTGAATTTGAGAATTTTGCGAAACCAGCACCTTACTGTTGTTCAAGCGATTCATCAGCTCCAGGAAGTTCGAGGTGTCCAAATTTTTGAACGCACTGCTCGAAGAAGAATAAATCTGTGTGGACTGATGGCTTTTCGCCTCGTAAGAGGAACACAATTGACGAGAACACACAGAGTCGCACGGCTCGCATTTGCTCGAGAACACAGCCATTCGTCTTTGGACGATTGGTCTGCTGTACTTTTTACAGATGAATATAGATTTGCTCTACGATCTACAGATGGGCGTGAAAGAGTGTGGAGAAGACGAAATAAAAGGTACGAAGCCTGTAATTTTTCCAATAGCCAAAGCTTTTTCAACGTAGCTCAGTGACGGTGTGGGCGGGAATTTTGATGGAAAGTCGCACAGAATTGGTTGTTGTTCGTGGAGGGCCTTTGACGGCCACTCGTTATGTGAATGAAATTTTGGCACATCGTTGCCTATCCTCGATGAAATCAGCGACATCCTATTCTAATGCACGATGATGCCTGTCCACATAGCTCGCATAGTACAAACGTATCTTCAACAGCATATCATGGTCTTAGCCTGGCTTGCCCGTTCTCCAGACTTGACTCCATCAAAGATTTATGGCATAACCTCAAAAGACGAATAAGAGCACGTCCATCACTTCCTGATACACTCCACGATCTTGAAAGGACTCGTCGTGAAGAATGAACTAACCTCCAGCAAAGAGACATTTCCAGACTGGTAGAAAGTATGCCGAGGCGTCTTCGAGATTATTTATTACAAAATTATTTAATGAATTATTTATTTTTTACTTTTTTAGACAAAGACTCAATTATTAAACGTTAAAAAACGTGAACTGATTAATATATAAAATATATACAAATCAAGTTATATTACAAGTGGGTGGAATTTTTTGCCTGTCTGTGTATTATTTTCAAGTGACTTTTTCAGTGAAAGAACCCTATCGAAAATTTTATAAAGTTGTAATGTGTACAATAACATATTCAAAAAAGTATTGTCGACCAAAATTCACACTGATAGCGATGCTGAAGTTTGTTATAATGTGGCATGGTGGGTCGAGACTGCAAACCACAATAACCACCGGGTAAACCACCGCTTAATGTCAATAATATATGTGTTTACTTGGAAGTAGACAAAAGTTCAATTAGATAAATACATATCTTTTTTAGAATATTTTTGACCTATTTGATTAGATTTCAATTCTCAGTTGCAAGGTCTATTGCGCAAAATTCAACCGCCCGTTTTCTCATTTGCTATAATCACAATTTACATGCGATAAGCACTATCGACTAGCCTTATACCTCTCACAACCGGACAAAACAACGTCGACAGGAGACAACAATACCGAACGAACCTGAAATATTATTACATACATAAAAGCCGCCAGCAACTGATGTCCAACCGTAAATTATTGGTAAACTCTAGTCAGCATGGAAATTATTGAAATATCATAATATCAATTGCTAATGATAATTAAAACCGACTGGTCAGTTAATATTTTTCTGGAATACCTTTGATTTTGTTTATAGCATTTTTTTAACTTCATTTATTTGTTATGTACATCGGTACATGTATTATATACAACCAGCAAAATGGTTTTCAATTTATGTTTGTGGTATTAAGGGCGTTATAGATAACGATTGGCAGCCGCTCTGGATTAATAAAATGATATTAACCATTTAAGAGGTCTCTTATCCATATTCTTTTTAGAGGATTACGTGGTAATTGTGGGGAATGGAGTAATCGTACTTGTGTGGTAGTGTGATTTTGTAATGTACGCTGAAAACGTTTCTAATATGTTTTGATGAATGAAAAAACTGTTGGCATGTGAAGATCTCTGTGAAGTGTGTTAATGTTTACGAAAAAGGGGCAGAAACAATTAAACAAATTTTGGGTTGAAAACTTTGTAATCTTTGAATATTGGAAAATTTGGCCGATCAATATGCTTGGTACCCGTACATCCAAATAGATTTGAGTACGTTTATGTATGTGGAAAGTTTTGATTTTAATGGTAATTTTGATTGTCGGTTGAGGAGGTAATAAAACATTTTAAATCGTTTATTGAGTGTCTGTTTTTTAAACAGTGTGTGTGTGTGTGTGTGTGGATTTCATGTTAGTCTTCTATAAAATGTAAGTCCTAATAACTTTGTCGGATAGAGGAACATGTTCTTCATTACGCTAAGACAAGTCTCACGACGGAGTTAAAGGTGATATGTTGTGACTTTGAGGTGTTAAACATTATTTTCCAAAAAGTTTTCCATTTGTCAATTGTTGATATGTGGTTTTGCAACATAAGTGAATCTTGTAGAAGAGGGATGACTTGTTATTGGCATGTCATCTGCGGAAGTGCATTCTCATTTGTGGGCATATCAGAAGTAAAAATGGGTACAATAGCGGAGCGACTATTGACCCTTGTGGCACTACTCACAAGGACATCTTCCCTGTGGGCCCAGGCAAAGTCCGACCATCAACCCTGGTGCCTGGGGGTAGCCAATGATGGAGGCAATATCCTTATTACGTTCCTTATCCTTCTTACCCCTTTCCTTTTTCTTCCCTCTCCCCCTTCTGCTTTGGCAGAGGATTCCTGCGTTAGTCAACTGTCAACCCGCACCCCTCAGGCAACGGGTGCATCAGTAGGGATTTCGTATGACCTCCCGGGTGGGCGATCAGTGATCAGTCCCACCTTAAAAATAATACTGAACCACGGGAGTGGAATATCCAAGCGGCTGTACTAATTGAGGTTGGACTCGTGGTGGTCGTGGTTTGTAAACAAAGTGTACCTTAGCTGGAAGGTACCGGCCAACCGGAGCCGGAAATAGAGTGCCTTCTCTATCTCTCCGGGGGTGTGAAAGGCATAGCTAAAAGGCTGTGCTGGAAACCACAAAACTGCCTTTTTCAAGGCACATGTGTGGATGTGCCCTTTTTATGGCACTGCTAAACTTGGTTAGTATTGCACCACCTCGCTAGCCAAGGGATGTGACAAGTCCATGCATTTAAAATCTTCCTGGTGTTCTTTCGAGAACACTAGGCGTCTGAGAAGTCCCCTTGGCGACGGACGTTAAAGATCCTCATGGGTCTCAACACCCATGAGTAAAGGTGGGAACATCTGACCCTTGTGGCACACCTGCAAGCTTCCATCTCAGAAGTTCCGTACCCTGGTTTACTGCGAAAAATCTCTCTTTAAGGTATAATTGTATTGTATATAATAGGTCTGGGGTAAAAATAATTTTAATTTGTGTAATAATCCCTCATGCCATACTTTTTCGAAGACCTGAGAAACATCTCTAGAAATTTTTTAATATAAATAGAAAATTCAGATGAAGCCACACTTATATATGCTGAATGCTTAAAGATATGTGAGGAGTGAAAATTATGTACATTGGCTATGTATTCAATTATTTTATAGTGTATCATATATACATATGATCGTATAGTTTTCAGCTTGCCTGTTCAGTTTGTCGTACGCATTTCGGCAATTTCGGCTTTCCCATCGGCGTAACAAGCCCGTAATAAGGCAATAATATAAAGCTAGGTACACATTCCAACTTCCACTCTCATTCATTTGTAACATTATTTCAAACATACGTATCTTTCCTATAGTAGATTGGGAAAGAATAGGTGATGGAGTACATACTTCTACCTCCATCACGCTATTGACAAACTATGCCATTATTCTTAGGGAGGATCCATGTTGTATGCAATATTAATTATATTTGAGAATAGAGTGGGCAGCAATCTAGAATAATTTAAAAAATTAAAACATCTTAAAACACTTCTTAGTTATCAGTCCTCTCACACTATATTCACACTAATATATAAAGTGGGAAGTTTATGAGCCGACAAACAGCATCGCCAGCCCTCAGCGTGTTTTTCTCTTCTTTCGCGCGTATTTTGTTTTAAACTGCAGCCATTGAGCGTCTCGATCTTGTTTCTAACTTTCTGCTTTTAAATGTGTACCACGTCGATATCTTAGCCTCGATAGCCTCTCGTTTGTACATTAGGTCGATAATTACAGAATATAAACAAAACGTACAATACATATATATATATACAGCACTATAAACATAGATGTCTGGTCACATTCACTCTCCCAGAGTACTCGATATTCCTCGGGGCGGAGTTGAACCCACTCAATTCTCGCTAATAACTTACTTTTACATCACACACTCACCTCAGAGTACTCGATATTCGTAGGGGCGGGATTATAAACAACCCCTTCTTTTCACGCTAATAAATTACATTCATTCCAATAAACCAAAATAATCTTGCGCCAATGAAGGAGCTAACTGCTTACTTTTATTGAAGGAGCTACTTTTACTCTCCAATGTCACACACTCACCCCAGAGTACTCGATATTCCTTCCTGGGGGTGGGTATTTACAGAATAAATACGTTCAAATGCACTAGACATTTAGTATGAAATCGTGCATAACTAAACGCCGAAGAAAGACGATTTTCCCCAAAAAATTGAAAGGAAACACGCTGATGCCCTGTTGTTGTTCTTACATCGAGTGACATTTACTTGTTCTCTATGTATAGCCAAGGCACGGAGAAGATCAAGCAAACCTCCTCTCGTCGGGCACATCCTCGGACTTTGCCCTAAAGATGAATATTACTTTTGCAATTTCTCAATCAGTTTCTGTCAAATAATAATAATTTAGAAACAACTTATGTGCATATAGTAATGAGATTTTATTGGTTTATTACTCGGAACAATATTGAAATAGTCGTAAAACATTTCTGATTAAAAGCAGAATTAATTTTTAATGTGTGGTGATTAGTGACCGTTAATCGATAATTATTTAGAAATAGTGAGATGCGGTCTGGTGTGATGTAGGTTTCAGAAAACATTTTCTTTATCGTGCCAACGTTTCGATCTTTATTGAGATCATCTTCAGGGCCCAAAGTGTTTGTCTTCTGTGTAATTGTGCCATTCTTGAGAGTGCACTCTCAACACGACACGCAAGAATGGCACAATTACACAGAAGACAAACACTTTGAGCCCTGAATATGATCTCAATAAAGATCCAAACGTTGGCACGATAAAGAAAATGTTTTTCTGAAACCTACATCACACCAGACCGCATCTCACGATTTCTAAGTAATTAATTTTTAAACATGAAATTTGATATAAAAATTAGTTTATATACAATATAATGAATGGGACTGAAACCGAATAAAATCTCAATATTAATAGTTTTTGCAAAGATTTCAGTAATAAGGTTAAAAATTTAAGTTATAGGGTAGAGAATACATCAAAACAAAAAAATAAAATAAAATAAAGATATAACAAATGCCTCGAGAGTGAAGACAGTTAAAAAGATCTATTTGTAAGTTTTATTTTTGAACGAAATTTTAGGAAAAAGATTATTTTCGATTGAAAACAACTATAAAAAAAATTCTTTCCTTGGTATAACATCACTATAAAACCACTTTTTTTAAATTCCGATATCAACTGATGATTAATTTTGAAAGTAATCTTTATTTGCGGAACAAATTGATGAAGGCGACACTAGAACCTTAGATAACAAAACTAAAATAACTTTTTTGTGTGACTAATTATTTTACTCATTAATTACGAATTAAAAATTATTTTTAAAAGTCTAGATTTTCTTTATTTACTGTTTAAAAAAATCCCAACCATATATAAGTTCTTAATCACAAAGTATAAATGCTCCCTTCTCGAGGTCTTTGAATGAGGTAAAAATTATTCTTGCTGTTTGCTACCCTTCATGTCATTCAACATTTCTTGAAGGCATAGAAGAATGGAAAACAACTATTTCTGATGGTGCCGAGAAAGACAGACTTCGATCTGTAAACATCAGTCAACGAAGAACCGGCAGAATAGAACAACAGGCCCTCAAAAATCACATCATGCTCAACCCCGAAAAGTGTAAAGGTCTTCGGATAATGAGAAGAAAAACTAAAAAAATAAATAAATAAATACAAATTTATATGATGAGTGAACGAATTCAAATTACAAGAGAAATTAATTACTTTGGAATAATATTTGACGAACGTCAGTCGTGGAGAGTGCACATAGTATACATATGAAAGAGAAGAAAAAAATCTTGCCATTACTACCTATGCAACTCCGGTGTGGCAAAACTGATTTTCAGAAAAGCAAAAATTAAGAAGTGAGTATACAACAACGCCTCATGAATATAAAATATTAAGAGGATTCTGAACTATCTCGTACAATGCAGCTTGTGTACTGACCAACAAGTTACCAATCGTACTCAAGATCATAGAAAAGGCAGAAATGTTTTGAAATAACAAAAAATATGTACATTGAGTACTTAAAAATTGACCTTCCAATACCATTCAGTAAGTGGCAACACCCAACAGAAGTTAACACGTTAAAAGCATGAAAGGAACCACAACTAAATGAACTACAAACAGTTGGGCTGCACAGTCTACACAAATGGAAGGGATAGGACGTGAAGTCGGCTGTTCGTTCGTGGTTTTAGAAGTCGAAGAAATTCTATTCATTGGTAAATATAAAATAGCGAATGGATGCTCTAACCCAGCTGAATTATTAACAATCTTAAAACCTCTGGAATGGATTCAAGGACAGGAAAATGTGAAATCTACTTTGATATGCAATGAAATGCTACAAACAAAAAAGAGAATGCGGATGATATGTGTTGGTCTTCGAGTCGCTGAAATAGGCCTATCTCCTAAATTCTCAATGTTTCTTCCTTTGCTAGCTGCCTTTTGCTTTTGTTGCCTGTTAATTTCAATGTGGCCGAACATCCCAAAAGAGTAACTTTTTCCTCAGATTTTAGCTTTTCGAGTTGATGGGATATCTCATGTGATTGAATCCGTCGAGGATGGTTGTTTTGAGATCGGTGAATGCGGTCACTCGAAGCAAATAATGAATATTACGATAGTGGGTTGTACGAGTGAAAGCGCCCCACATATGGCAAATGTTTTTTTTTTTCTGTGTAACTAAAACAGGTGGCCGGGAAGCTGAACTTTTATGTATGCAGTTTGAATGTGGATGCATGATGCACAGGTTCCTCTGTTCTGGATTCATCGGTGATATTTCAGCGGGATGAAGGTGGCTTTATATGTAGAGGTAGAGTTGCTGGTTGAGTTGATTTGGGGCTTGATTTATTGTGCTTAAACAGTACATGGTTAGGGGGGTTAGGGATATAAGTTTGCAAAATTGTACTAAGGGCCTAGGGGCAGAAACCAAAAAAGCCATAGATGCTTAGGGATATTTATAAGTAAAAAATAATGCAAAATAAGATTCATTTAATATATTATGTACATGTGTCAATACAATTCCAATACATAAACGTTTCTCATCGGACATATTTACAAAACACATAAAATTATTTAATTACGTGTAGTTTTAATGTACCACATTAGCCACTGGATATAAATATACAACAACTAACAATATAACAATACTTTAAACAATTTTAAAAATACATTGAAATTTTTTTTAGACAAGTGGGAGGATGAAATCGACCAAGCATCCAAAGAGCCATTCACCCAGCCGAAACCAACCTGCAGGCAGGAGGAGAGAGCTTGCCATTTAACGGTTACACATAATCCCCTTCTTGTGTGTGTAACGAAGGTTTTATGGAAGATGTGAATAAAAACCACTAAAATCGAAATAAAGTGGAAAAGTCCACATCTCCCAGAGCTCTGGAGACACCCCCCCCCGGCAAAGAAGGAAACCACCCTTCAACGCAAGGTTTTTTAAGTTTTATTTTATTTTTAAAGATCAACCACTCATGTCCGTTTTGAATTCTTGAAGAAAGTAAGAGAGCAGCAAAAGTCCAGCAGCCTCACTTAGCTCCATATGGTCATTTAGCTGATATAGTCTCCATCAGGGAGCGTGCATATCATCCACACACCTAGGATCACCCTAGGATCACCCAGGGTTTCATGAGAACGCAACTGACCATCAACACGGTATAGTTAAGCTCTTCTACCTGCCTCATAGATGGGACAGTCATTTAAAATGTGTTTATGAGCGATACTTCTTCCCAGTGTTGGCACTCTGGTTGTGGGACTCTTGCCATGAGAAAACCATGGGTGAGACGTGTATGACGTATTCTTAATCTTGTTAACGCAATTTCCTCTAATATTGATTTCCTAATTCATGATCTTCAAGATTTATTAACTCTACCTCATTCAGTTTGTTATTTATTGTTACCCATTTTTTCTGCCAGAATAATCATGTTGGCCTACTTATGATGACTGCTACATCATCAGGTGGTACCTCGGGCCTGTTGGGCGGCCTGATCTTCCATTTTATTGCCAGTAATTCGACAGTATCGAGGAATTCATGTAAAATATACTTCAGTAGCTACTATCTGTAAATGTCTGAGGGTGTAATATATGTCATTGGATTAAGAGCGTACTTGTTTTTTAGTGCTATAAGTGCTGACAGTATGTAATAACCTATTCTGCCTCTCAGTGTAAATAAACGCAGTCAGAATCAGATGAAGTGACTAATGAACTTAATTGTTTAGTAAATTTGTTCCCTTTTTTATGTCTAATTCTTTATTCCGTTACACCCAAGTCAAATTTTTGGCCATTGGACGTGGACTAGTGTTGGAAAGTTCTTGCAAAGTTGTTTTACTTCCCGGCAAAAGTCCAAACACGCATTTCATATTTGTAGGCCGCGCGGCGACCATCTACGTCAGGCAAACCCATCCTCGGATGTCGATTCGTTTACTTTGCTATGCCGATTTGAATTTAGCAAATATCACATTGCGTTCATCCTACACCTAGGGCATTAGGGTGTGAAACATAATTTTGAAATGAGATCTTGTTATTTACAACTTAAGATAGTTGAACACCATTCCCTAGATTCGATTAAATAAAAATACCCATTTAATATGAAATCTTTTTGGATTGGAAAGCTCATTGATTGTTTTAATTTTTGGGAATGATATTTGCTGAAGGATCATTTAAAAGACGGAAAAAACCTATGCGTTGTCGCGTCGAACAATCATGTCTCGTCACTTTTGGATCCGACTGTACGTCCATCCTCGGATCATATGATTGGGTGGCCATCGCTGTGTGTTGTCAGTGAAAAGGTGTTGCCGTTTTTACGTTGTTGTAATTATATTTGCTAGACGCTTAGATGCGCGTAAAATTCGACGATTTGCAATTTTGCAGCATTTGATTTGGTCCGAGGTGCCCGGTCGGGGATCGTAATTCACTCAATTTCAAAGGAACTAACACCTTAACTGTGCCATCGCCAACAAGACAGTCTCCCGTCGAGGATCGAATTCGAAAGAAATCAATTGTTTTTAAACACAACAGGTATTTATTCGGCCGTTTTTTATTTCTTTTCACTTACTTACGACTTTTTCCGTTTGAAATACGCCGATTTAACCATCTCCTGTTTACGTGGAAACATCGCGGATGAACGGATTGTAACTGATAGTTTTGATGAAAATGTTTTTTTTATTTACTGAATGACTGATTCATGCTGATCCTTCGCACTTCCTGGCCTTGGAACACTACTACAATAAAAAGGGCGAAACTGATGAATGGCATAATTTTCCCCCTTGCTCCAGCATAGTTGACATACATTTTTTTTTCTTCCGTAATATAATTGTTTAGATTTGTTTTACTTCACACGACTCGAGAAATAAGATATTGCTGGAAACCGACCCTGATAACCTTATCTACACTTATTAGTCATCGGCTGTTGGCATACACGATTCCTATTCTTATTCTACTTTGTCTTACTGTTTAGCAAATTAAGCCAATATTTTATTTAGTACTGAGGGGTTTGTGTTTTTAATTTAAAACGGTAAATATCTTTTTTTTTCTGTTCTTTAACTTTCTAGAACCTCCCAAAACTATTTTTTACATTTTATAAATTTTATTTCTTGGTAGGATGATAGTTTATATTACATTGTAAAGTATTATGTTTTAGATTTGTATTATTTTAACCAAATATAATATTATTTAATGATTTATATACGTTTAACTTATCAGAATAATCAGTAATACAATGCAATAGATTTTCAAGGTTTTCCGTTTTTCCTTCACTGATTACATACTTAAGGGAGTATATTACGAAATAATTGTTAATAATTAATTGCCTCTTGTACATACTTACTACAGTAAAACAACAAGATGAATAGAAGTTTAATATAAAATAAAATATATGTTTACACTTGTAATACTGGTTAGTATATATATTTTATTTGGTCCTATTAACCAAAGTAATTATTTTAATTGATTTATTATGTTTTATGCAAAGTATGGCTGAGTTGAAAAATTAGGGTCACAAACAGTGATGGAGTCCCGGGTGATCTGGATGTTGTGGGTTCCAGTCCTGCTTGTGACACAACCATACTTTGCATAATAATTAAAGCAATTTCTTTGGTTAATATGACCAATAAAAATATACATTAGGTTAATAAGAAGTAGTATATAATCCTTATATAGCGAAATATTGAAATAAAGCAACACGTACAAAACTGCTCACAGAGAAAGCACTCTTTTTTGTTTTTAAGTTCTATCCTTTAATTGCCCTCATGTTTTAAAACATTTACAGCAATGCTTACTTATCCTAATGCGTATTATTTTAAAATATTAAATCAATTATAATCCTATTATATCTGATACTATATTCTATTGTATGATTATAAATATATACATGGATTGTTAAATTGAACTTCATTTTTGATTTTGCATGTCTATTTCTATGAATATATACATATAAACCTTTTTTAATTATTTAATTTTTTTTTCTAGCCAAAATGTCTACAGAGCCCTACAGTTACTCCTACATATTCAAGTATATAATTATTGGAGACATGGGTGTTGGAAAATCTTGCTTACTACACCAGTTTACAGAGAAAAAATGTGAGCTTATCAGTTATCACTTAAATTGAACCCTCTTTTAATAAATCTATTATTAAAATTTTACTGTATAACCTATAATTAAAAAATAACTACATATTTTAATGTTTAAAATAGTTATGGCTGATTGTCCACATACAATTGGTGTTGAATTTGGCACCAGAATAATTGAGGTCTCAGGGCAGAAAATTAAGCTACAGATTTGGGATACTGCAGGACAAGAAAGATTTAGAGCAGTTACAAGGTGCAAACACTAAACGAATTTCTGTATATATTGATTTTAATACAATTTTATTTCGTTAAAGGTCTTACTATCGAGGTGCTGCTGGAGCTTTAATGGTTTACGACATCACAAGGCGTTCGACATACAATCATCTCAACAGTTGGTTGACAGATACGAAAAATCTCACCAACTCAAGTACTGTAAGTATTTAAAACTAAATTGTACAATTATCGCCTTAACGAATCATTTCCAGGTGATATTTTTGATTGGCAACAAATGTGATTTGGAAAACCAAAGAGATGTTCCTTTTGAAGAAGCCAAAAAGTTTGCCGAAGAAAATGGACTCATGTTTGTTGAAGCCAGTGCAAAAACGTATTTATTTTTATTATCCATATAATCAAAAATATAAGAAATTTTTTATTAAAAAAACACTAATTGTTTAAATATTATCAGTGGTGAGAGTGTTGAAGAGGCCTTCTTGGAAACTGCCAAGAAGATTTATCAGAGTATTCAAGATGGAAGGTAATTTTTTTATACTAAATTTTAAAAAATGATTATTATCGTTCAATAAAAGGATTATTCTGTTGCATGCATTAGCTATGTTTTATGTAAATTCAGTCAGTCTTTCTTGTCGACATCAAAACACCTCTTAATACAAATTCATTTTTTTCCACAAACAATATTAAAAATTGATACTTTGCTATTTATATTTTAAATCCTGATTTATGCTTGAGAGAATTAACTACAAGACTATTTAAATATATACATACAAGCCCTGATGAGATACCTAAAGAAAACATATCACTCAGAAAATAATTATTTGTTTTTTTTTTTTTCATTTGTTTATTATTCTGTCTTCTGAAATGTTATCATTGTACCTGTTAATGATCATTTGACAAAGCCGAGTCTACAGATGTCTGCATTATGCTGCACTATTTATGACATTTCACCTTTTGTGTATTGATTGATTTTATTTATTTACTAGGCTTGATTTGAACGCTGCAGAATCTGGTGTTCAGCATAAGCCGTCACAATCAGGGCGTACGACTCTTTCAAATGACCAACCTAATAAAGATGCTTGCTCGTGCTAGGTAAGTGCTTCTGTACAATTTTTTTATATATATTTTTTTTAAGATTAAATAATTTAAACACAAACGTAAGGGAACCATTTTAATGATTTTATTAAGGACAATTTGAAAGAAAGCACTCGATTCCTTTGACAGCCTTTTGAGAAATATATCTCCTTGTCCAAGAAATTTACGCTATTATTTAACAAAGTTAGCAGAAATTAATTTCTATTTAAAGTATGACCAATGGTTTAAGATGGTTTCAAGCATAATGCAATTAAGAATTAAATATCCAGCAAACGGGTTAAACTCTTGTCAGTTCTATATTAAAACTATCACTTATATTACTGAGGTTAGCCTTAATCATCACATTTATGACCCGTTATATTTCTGACATATAATAGAAATTGTGCTAAAAATTAGTGCATCATGAAGTGTCATTTGTATTAAAATTACACCCTGTATTGTTATGTTACAGATCCTGTTGAACGCATCACCATATATGTATTATATATGGACAAAAGAAAAAATAAACTTTCCTATTTCACTTATCAAAATGTACATAAAAACACTTGCTATAAGCACATTTTCCTATTCATTATAATCCCCTCTTCCTCCTAATGATCTGATCTGCTCTGGAATTTGTTTAACAATTTTATTTTTGAGTTTATCACTACTTATAAAAATATAAATTAGTGTGTGTATGTGTATATTATAAGTATTATAAAGTATGTATAAATGTGCACATACACCCACACAAGATTCTAAGTGCATATACAGAATATGGGAATGCATGTATATGTACTCATGTCAATGTATAATTGTTTCATGTATTTATAATTGGTGTATAGAAGCTTTATAATTTATTTTTTCATGGCTACTGTTGAAAATATTAAAAAAATTACAACTGCCTACAGATAAATGTTGAAAGACTTTATCTGCTCAGATAGTTTTATGTATATGTAATTGTGCAATTTAGTATTTATTTCATGCCATTCCAGTATATTTGTATTGCTTATCAATTGTTCAATATGATTATGATTTTTTTTATTGAATAATAAAACCCAAAAGAACAAAAACTGTACTTTAAGTCAATAATCATGACATGCCCACCTCAAATAATCAAACTTTCATTTATTTATTTTCATGTTAACCTTATGTACAAAGTCAAATGCAAATAAAAGTAAATTCAAGAAAGTATAAAATTTAAATACATTTATATAAAAAACTTGTTTAAAGATTATACTGCCCACTGGCAGAAACCTATGTTCTGGTGCGTTTCCAGGCCTACAACCGGCAGTCCACAAAGTTGCCTCCTGGAAATAATGAAATTGAACCGATTGTAATTAGACGAGAGTAGGTCAAATAAAAATAAGTACCTTATAGAGAGATCGGCTCTTGCAGAAAGAGCTTGCTTGTGGTTCATAGCAGAAGAAATAAGTTGACTCCTGAAAGATTTTCTATCACTCAAAGGGCGACATAGTGCTGCAATTTCATTTGACTTTTTATTTTCTGAAAGTTAACACTTATTTAAGAAAATGCGCAAATATAGAAACTATGTAAATATTACTTGTATTAATATTAGGATATTTTTCGTTAATGCTTGAAAATAGCTTGGGACCCGCCATACTTGGAGAAATACCAATCCTAGATAACAAGTTATTTGTTTCCCAATAAGAATGAGCAGATGAGGCTTCATTTACGTTCTGTTTATTCTGTTCTTTACACTCTGACATTAAGCTGGTCCAATCAACACCCAAGGCATCTCCTACACTCCCTCCTGAACAAAAAATCAAACAAATTTACCAACTAAATATATGTTAATTATTAGCAAAAATAATGTTACGTTAACAAATAATGGCCAAACGATACTTATAGTTGAACTTGTTTGTATTACCATATAAAGTAATCAATTATTTTTAATTTAATATAAGTGCTGTAATTTCTATTCATGGAACTTATTGAATTCATTAATTGTTTTAACACCATGCAATTACCATTAATACATATTGTAATATTAAATTAAGTTAATTATAATGTATTCACTGTAATTTCTATTGTACAAGATCTAATTAATTAAATTTTATATAAATTCTAAAATTACTTTGTCGGTTCCAATGTTCGAGTACAATACACGATTACAAACTAGTTGCCAACTAATCGGTGTTTTAGTGACATTGCCTAAACATCCACCAATAATGGATGCTTTGTTGAAGCACTTTTTTTCAATTGTGTACTACAGTTGAATGGTACCTTCTATATGGTTTAAACTATTAAAACGATGGTGATCAAAAATTATTTGAATCAAACCTCCATGATACACTGGTTCAAATTTTATTCCATACAATTTTGGATATTTGAATAATATTGCGTATATGCGTATGAAAAATTTTGCTTTTTTTAGCTGTGCTGATGGTGATTTTTAATGAAATATTTAAATTTTTCGTTAAAAACCACCTTCAACAGCATGGTTTAATAAAAAAAATTCCCATTATGTATTTATTATGTTATTTTATTAACAAAAAAACCCAACACCTGGCATCTCCATCTACAAGAATAGAGAGGTAGAAAGGTAAAAAAACTGACTAAAACAAAACTTCCCAATTATTCTCGATGAAATAGTAACGAACATAATTTTGGGTTGTCCAGAAAATAATGCAGGTTTTCGTGTTTTCTTTCAATTACTCCTCTACAATAAACTGTTGATGGATTATTCTATTGTACGAATGTCAACATAATTTAATCCTCTTTCAAACAAAAATGTTATCTTAGTAGTATTTTGTTCCTTCAGAATAATTCAGTTTTACTAAGATGTCAACACATAATTTTCACTGGATTTTGTTTTACAAGTTTAAACGCGGTCAGAACAGTGCCAAAACTACCAGAAACATTAATAGAAGTCTGGTGCAATTGCACTAAGAAGTGAGTGAGAGCACTGTTCAGTGATGGTTTACAAAATTTTGAGAGGGAGACGTGTTGAAGATGAAGAAGGTTGTGGAAGATTTTCTTCCCTTGATGATGATGATTTGCAAGCTTTGGCTGAAAACTTTTCAATTAGCAAATCGATCGCCACTGACTACCTTAAGGTTTAAGGAAAGGTGAAAAAACTCAAAAGCTGGGTTCTTCATGCATCAAACAACCGCAAAAAAAAAAGTTGTTATGAAGTTTGTGCAACACTTTGCTGAAACAGAAATTAACCTTTTCTGGATAGAATTGTTGCTTGAGATGAAAGTGGATTCTCTATGATAACAGCAGACATTCTGGACAGTGGCTCGACAAAGGACATTTTCCAAAGCACCCACCTCATACAAAAAAAGGTGACGGTGACTTAGTAGGCTGATTTACAGCTTCTTGAATCCTGGGGAAACAATCAATGCCGAAATGTATTGTTCTCAAATTGAGCGTTGCACAAAAATTGACATTATTCAAGCCATCTTTGGTCAATAGGAAAAGGCTGATTCTGTTACATGACAATGCTCGGCCCAATGTGACAACACAAAAACTGTTTGATCTTGAACTCAAAATCCTCACCCTCCCAATTCGCCAGATTTCCATCTACAGACTACCATTTTTTCAGACATCTGAACGTTTTACAACATAAAAAATTTACTGGTCAAAAGTTGCTGTAAAATGCATTTTCAGAATTTGATTCAAAATTAAATTCAAAGGGTATAGAGAAGTGGCCATCCTGTAGGGGTAAGTGTGTGAAGAGAAATGGAGAGTATTTTAATTTTTTTTTTTTTTGTATTTGTTCATTTAATTCGTTATACTTTATAACCATAAATGTGCATTATTTTCCTGACAACCCAATACTTTTTATGGCACAATAGAATTCTCTTGAAATAATTGGTATCTTATTTGAAACATATAATTTTCCTGAAGTAGTCGAGTTGTGGAAGGAAAAATAGCCAGGGTCAGTCCTCTTTCTAATTATTGTAATTTATTAATTTTAAATGATCTAATTTATTATGTATATAATTATATGATTATTTTGTGTGGCTGAAATTTTTCTGTTCCTTTCAAAACCAATATGTACTAGACTCCAAAAATATTTAAAAAATTCAATTTTTCATTATATTTATTTATTCTATTTTTTTATTTTTGATAAATTTATTTAAAAAATAGAGCAAATTAATTGCTTAATTGCATGTACTTTTTTTTGGTTAACGGACAGCTCGAACTGAAGGCAATTTTTATCACACCCCCACGTTCCACAGCGAGGACACGATGCAACTCAACAGAAACATACATGAGGGTTTTTAGTGCATATATATGGCATATTTGAGAATTTTTGTTGCAAAATCCGAGCTCTAATTGTATGAGCGTTCTAATATGACAACAGTGAAAGTGCATGAAAATATCTGCGCACGCCTCTGATAGATCTGATCAAAATCCTCGGACTGTTTTGACAGTCACAAACTTGTCATGAACCTGTGTCGGAACAGCTGCCTGATGGTTAGTTTGAATTCGTAGCTTGTTGGAATGCCCAAACTCAACTGCACAATCGCCTAACAGTTTGCTGATGGCTTGGACGTGTAATGGAAAAACTTATTACACACTTAATGTACATAACTTTGGATAGAAAATTTTATGTGAGCACTTTTCTACTAGAACAAAACAATTAAGTATCACATTTTGCCCCTGTCATTAAAACCAATGAATAGTGGGAGAGAAAGATTTGACAACCTGTAGATTAGTCTTTTGAAAACGTTTCCAATTGTTTTGGTCTGCCTAACCTACCACCGAAGATAACGAAATGCGTCTGAAAGAGTAATTTGGAATCTCGGAATTAAGTTGGATCGGAAAGTATTCTACAGGCTCATCATTCCACAGACATCAAGATAAAATCTCATCTGCACTAACTTGTGTAATTGGCACATTCATCTTAATGTGATTAAATCTAATTATTTTGAGTTGGGAAGAGACAGATGGTTCTTGAACATCACTCAACACTTTCAAATTTTTCAAACACCTCAGGATTTGCAGACCGAACTTTTCGTTTTAGCAAACATACATTTTGTTTCTAATATGTCACAATGTTACCAGAATTTCTTACTGCAACACAGTTTTCATTGAAGGACTGTCAAACAAATGTCTAGTGTAATAAGAGGGCGTTTTTATGTTTACAATACAATTAAAAGGTGACCGAAAAAAAAAAAAAAAATTCATATCATTACTTAAATGAAAACTGAATACATCCTCCTTTATTTTAGTTAGGTCATCTAATCGTCCTAGTGTATAAAACGTGATTCTGCACAGTAGCCATTTTCAGTGGGTTCTGTGATAAAAACTCAAGTGGCATTGCCAAAAGTTAGGATTGGAAGACCAGGATGATCAGGTAACACCAACTACCAATATATCACCTTGAATACCTAAAACACATCTCCCAATTTACCTTTATTCGTTTTTGACTCTTCTTCTAATTCTTCATCAGATATTTCCTCGAAGTCCAAACCGACCATACCTTCATCTTCTGCCATTCTTGACTCCATACCCCTTTAAATATTAATAGTTAACGGCTGCATATAAAACTTTACACATACATTTTTACATTTTGATTAAATACTTGTGATCGGATGGGGTAAGTGGTGTAAGAAGTGGTTGGTGTGAATGAGAACTTTCATCAATGTGATCTTCTTGCTCGTTATCACCTTCCAATCTACTCTCATCCCCTTCAGTAAATTCCACCTAAAATTTAAATATTAATTAGACTGTCATTTTAGTTTAAGAACTGAAAATTACATCTTCACGGTTGAGGATATCATCCGCATCATCACTTATATCACTAAGTTCTTCTTGAAGTGAAGAGGGAGCCTCATCAATTCTTGACTTTTTAGGAGGATCATCTAATTCATCACCAGAGCACCGGCTGTGCCTTTTCCCTATCAGACTTTCTACAACTAGCCCTTGTATTATTAATTTCAATGAGAGGTGGGGGTGTAAAATTTAATTACCTGAATCTTTATCTTTAGTCGTTTCCACTGAAGAATGATCCTTCTCATTCACCTCAACATGATTCCTTCTGAAATTAATTATTCCCACCAAAAGTAGTTCAATAAATTTGAATATTTAATTGGCATTTGTTTTCAATTTAAGTCTTTTTATCTCATACCTATCATCATGATGAGAGATCATAGGATGTGAGCGTGAGCTTGTGTGCCAGTCACTTCCACCTCCACCACTATATGATGTCCAATCATCCCCTCCTTCATCACGGCACCTAAAATTAATATATTTTATCCACATGTTTGAAGTTTTTTCCTTTAATTACCAAAAAAAATCATATAAATATGGCTAATATTAATACAGCTATCATTTTATCAAATTTTAAAATTTGATGAGATATTAGTGGTTTTTGTAATATTTATGCTGGACTGAATTTTATTCACTAAAGGCCTAGCTAAAAAAGGAAGTTATAAACTTGTGTAACAAAAAATTTCCGCACAAACCTGGGCTCCCAGTCTCGTCTATTCGAATCCTGAAACTCTCTTTCCCAATCTCCACGTGAAGTGGATTTGTCCCGTGCTTCTTCATATCTGCTACTGTTCCCACTGGTTCCTTCGCCACTCCAGACAGCACCGCTACTCACCCTATCCCTCCTTGATTCCCTTCGCCTGTCATCTGAATAACTACCTCTGATTCTGTCTTCACGTGGGCTTAACCTATCCCTATCTGCATCATACCTCCTTTCACTACCTGTAAATGTATTTTAATGTAAATATATTTTATTATACCATTGTTATTATTTCATTATTGTAAACATAATATTAATTAAGGCCAAAACAATCAGGTTATCAATAATAATATAATATCATGGTAGTTTAATTATTTAGAGGGTGGATGCTGCTTTGGGATATAAAGCCTTTCTTCAGCATTCCTATCACAATACAATCATAAAAAGCTACAATTACGAAATGAATAGTTTAATAATTAAAATTACATTTATTAATCTTACCAAGTGTAGAATTTCAAGATATGACAATCAACACGGTTAAGTCAAAGTTATACATAAAGTGAAAAAAATTGCTTAAATTGTTCACTACACTGTTATGTATTGTGGCAAATTTAACAATGTTAAAGTCAAAAAGATGGGCTGGTGCTACAACAGCGAACAACAGAAATGTGATTGTGAAAAGTGATTGCTGGTTGTCAGTTCTCAAAATTCTACGCTCGGTAAGATTTATTAATAAAAATACTTTTCATTATTAAATTATTCATTTGGTAATTGTAGCATTTATGACTGTATTTTGTTAGGAAAAGATGGGCTTTGGAGCCCGAAACGCCATCTGTAAATAAATTAAGCTACCATGGAACACCTGATTTCTTTCTACCTTAATATTCCATCTAACATATTCTATCTACGAATATTATACTCAGTGATGGCAAAATTAACACACCAACCTCACATTCTAATGTATTTCAGTTTATTCATATTTTGCTTACCAAATATAAGTTGGTTGTAAAAATAAGACGATGTTGATTAGGATTCGGGTTGTGGTTTTTTTTTGTTTTTTTTTTTTTAATTTTAATGCGATTGGCTTCTTTATATACTAAATAATTGATAGGGCAATCTTTCTCAACAAACATACACAAGTTTGTTATATTGTTCGATATATGAGTAGGGAAAACTCCATTGGTTATACACTTAAGAAGAAACCACCTCTTAGACTTACAATTTATAAACTAGCCTTCACCACCTCTAGTCCACAACCTGAATCCTAACTAATCAACATCATAGTGAAGGCTTATTATAGAAAGCCCTGAGCTTCTGCAACGTGTTTATTTAAATGTTCCTTTGAAATCAACTAGACATAAAAATCTATTTTCTATCCCTCTCTGTAATACTATCTATTCTCAGCACCTATTATCAGAGCATGTAGGCTCATGAATTCAGTAGAGGTTGATCTATTCTGTAATAGATTTCAAAACTTTAAAAATAAAATTACTTCCGCTTTGAGTGTTGCTCCAACATAAATGATATATTGCATGTTATGTGGTGATGTAAAATGGCTAAGCTGTGAATTAAGATTATTATTATTTTATTTAAACTTACTTCTATATGGACTGGTATATGGTTTGTCATCAATGAGTCTTCTAGACGACTCATAAGGCCTCTCGTAACTATCACCTCTTCCCCTGTCTCTGCTTCTCTCCAAACTCTTTCTCTCCATTACACGCTCTAATGCTCTGTCTCGAGCCCTCTCTCTTTCATTTGAGACTTTCCTATCATACCTTTGAACACAAAAAAATATGAAATTTGGATGGGATGTTTAACGTCGATAAAAGATTCATCTACTTCTAAACAAGTAAAACTATATTTGTTTGCTGTGACTCTTTATTTAACACTAAATCAATATTTGTTTAGATTACAACTTTGGAGATGGATATGTTGAGTGTGTGCATAGCTTTTTAGGTTTTTTCAAATTCAACTTTCGCCCTAATAAAGGCGATCTTTTATTACCTGCTCCCCTTAACTCTAGTGTAGAAGAACCCAATTGAAAGAGATTGTTAAAGGATAGTTAATTGCACAAATCTGTCTAGGGTTACATTGTGAACTCGATTCAAGGGTTCCCAAGAATTATCTCTCAGGACCAAGAAAGAATGGCTTGTTGCGTTTCGAACCTGAATAGGAATAAATTGGAAAGGTTTATTTTCTATTTGGTAACTACGAATGAGAAGTGGGCCCTTTACAAAAACATTAACAGCCAAAGGACTATCTGAAAAAAGACCGAAATATTGCCTTCGACATAGGATTGCACCCTCAAGGTCCTGTCTGTTTGATAGGATATTTGAGGAATAATTTGTTACCATGCAATCAAATCCTTACAGTAAAAGTGTACTGTGCTAGAGCCACCAAAGATATGAATATTTACAATAATACAAATTAAAGAAATAAAGTTTATTACTAACCTATCGAAAACTCTATCATGTCGTTTGGAGGCATCTTGCGATACAGGTCGCCTTCTGTCTCTAGAACTAGCTCTCCTGTCCTTTCTTTCTCTGTCTCTTTTTGCGGCAGCTTCTTTTCTTTCCCTCTCTCTTTCTTCTCTCAATCTTTCCTTTTCTTTTGCTGCAGCTTCTCTTTCCCTTTGACGCTCCCTGCATCTTTCTAAAGCCTCAGAGCGTTCCTTCTCTCGTGCTGCCTCTCGCATTTCCCTTGCTTTTTCACGACTTCGTGAATCTTCATGTAAATCTCCTAACAGAATAAATTTTGTAATGATTAACACACTGAGGGGGATAGGAAAAAAAAAATGAGAAAAAAACAGGAAAGTTACTTACTTTTATCTCTATAATCAGATTTTCTATCCCTTCTAAAATCATCTTTGCTCTTTCTATCTTCATCCTTCTTTCTATCTGAACTTCTACAAAAGCAAGTATAAATTTATCAATTTAGAGGTGAATTTTGGGATTTATTTACCTATTTCTTGATGAAGGTTGCCTTGAAGAAGATGAGGATGATGATAGTTTAGAATCAGGAGATCTTGGCCTCCTGCTTACTGGCCTTGGGCTCGATCCTCTTCTCCGACTCCTGGAAGCGCTCCTATGCTTCTTTCTCTCACTCGATAACCCCCGTCCTCGTCTTTCTGGAGACTCCTTTCTTCGAGCACCTAAATGTATCATTTGTTATAACAAGAAATCCATGAAGTAAAAGAAAACTTACAAATTGAAGGTCTGGGTTCTGGGATTCTTTCAAATTTATTTCTTAGTTGTGGGATAGGTAGAGTTCTTCCTGTATTGGAAAGGAAACAAGAGGATAAAGATAAAAGAAGGAGTAGGTAGGAAACTACGCATTGTTGTAAATGAGAGCTACTGAATTATAGAACTTAAAAACAATAAATACTGCTTCCTCTTATACTGCATTTGTGTATGTGTGGCTTAATTTCACTATTTTGCTATATAAGCCTTATATACTACTTCTTATTAATCTATTATGTTTTTAATTGGTCATATTTAACCAAAGTAATTTTTTTAAATTATTATGCAAAGTATTGTTGAGTTGGAAATTATTGTCACGAGCAGGACTTGAACTATCGTGACTTCTAGTTTACCAAGAATAGATTTTTAGTTTACATAAAATATTTAAATCAATTTAAATAATTACTTTGGTGTCCTATGACCAACTAAAAACATATAGATTAATACAATAATTACTAAAGGACCTAAATTTCACTAGTGGCTTCCAGCAGCCAATTCATGTTCATCGAGAAGATTTCACAAAATTTGAATATTTCCAAAAAGAGAGAAATCTAAAAAAAATTGTAGGTTGAGGCGATGAGATGGGGTCCCAGGATAGCAAAGTCAGTAGCTTAACTAGTTAGAGACCAGCATATCGAGCCTAATGTCCTAGGTTCCAGTCCCGCTTGTGACACTAATTTTTCATCTTAACAACACTCTGCATAAATATTACTTTAAAAAATCACTTTGGTTAACTAGGACCAACTAAATACATATACTTTAATTATTATGCAAAGTGTAGTTAAAGGTCTTTGCCCACTAGAACTACTAGGACTACTATCATACTAGGACCATAACCGTACCGACACATGCAAATAAATATTCTTTACATCATTTAGTATTAGAAAATGCCCACTACACTGTTCCGTCACCGGCCAACACCGTACCGTGCCGTGCACGTTCAGTCAAAAATCGGCTGCCACGAATATTTTGCAGGTGTCGGTCCGTTGTGCGCATCCGGCCTACTGTGTTGCTGTCCCATTCCACACAAAGTCTTTGCATTTGACAAAGAGATCTGTGTTTGTGTTGTATTGTATTGTGAGTGTGTCTTAATAAAAATGGAGGATGAACAACTAATAGAATATGTTCGTAATTACGAGTTTTTACACAATTTACAACATCTAGTGTTTTTTTCCTCTTCCTCCAAAATAATGGCAATCATGGTCAATTCTTGTACAGATAATTTTCTAATAGCCATACTTTATTTAACAAATTCTCTCCACACAAGAAAACAAAAGTTCACAAACGACGCGCTTTTAAAAAAGAAATGTACGACAGCAACTGAAGCAGGATGGCTACGAAACGTTTTTACATACGCGTTACATACGGGTATAGAGGGCATGGTGCAGTGGGCATGGTAGTGACCGGAGCTTTTATCCTAGTATGTTACGTTTTAGTGGGCAAAGACCTTAAGTTGAAAAATGAAGCATACTTAATTAAGCATGAGCAGGGCTAGAACCCACAACCTCTGGATCAGTACCCCAGTACTTTTACCATTTGAGCTATCATGACTTCTATGGGGTTGAGTCTACCCAGGCATTTAACCCCTCAGGTCTTGGTCGCCCACCCTGCCTAATATATATATCATGACTTCTGTCCTTGAGAGACCCATTAATATCCCCCATCACCTGAATCTACAATTTTTTGCATTCAAAAACATCATAAAGATATTTTCATCTTTTTTGGAATGAAACTTTTCCTTCAGTTTAAAATGTACATACATAATTCTGAGACTCACGTAAATTAAAAACATGGAAATATAAAAACGTTGAAAAAGATTACAAAATTTGTATAATCAAGATGAGAAATAGCCAACAAAAAGAGAAACAAAAAATTAAGCAAATTGCTTGCAAAGCACTCTTGCCTGCGCATTATTAATTCAAAATAATACTACCACATAATTGTACATCAACTCCATAATTAAACAATCCTTTTTTATATAAGAAACCAAATTTGCACTTACTTGACGACATTGATGATCTCATTTTAGGTGGTGAAGGGGGAGGTGGTGGTAATTTTCTCGGTAGGGGTGAAGAAGACTTTTTCTTTTTCCTTGAGGGCGACACAATCTTCTTACTGCCCCCAGAGCTGCTGGATTTTCTTAATGGACTATCTTTGCTCATGCTGGGTTTTCCCCTAGAAAAGTGATCATGTTATTTTTAAAAATTCACTCAGAAACCAGACACTTGTATTTTATTGTTTATTTCAAACTAATGTATGTATTTTTATTGTTATATTAAATATTAACTTATTTTAATGTGTGTTTATTTTAATGTAAACCAAATTAAACAAGATCATTAATTATTGAAATCTAATAAAAATATTTAATTAAGATGGCTTGAAAAACACCTGAAAATCATTTAATGTTAGAATAAATTGTTAATTAAATTTTAATATATCAATAAATAATTTTCCAGTGTTTTAGGTGAATTTCCTTTCAAACCACCATAATTAAATATTTCTTATTAAAACTGAATAATTTCTTATCTTGTTTAATTTTAGTTAATTAAAATAAGTATATTACAATTAATATAGTGATAAAAATACATACATAGTTTGAAATAAATAACAAAATATGAGTGTTTTTATTTTTATTTTTTTTTATTTTATATATTTTTTTTGTCTTTGTGTATAACACAAAAAAATTACAGTGCTTTCTTTGAATTTCTCTCAGACTCAGATGGACTGGAGGTTGACCTCCTTTTCTTTTTAATATCGGAAGTATGCCGGTTCACAGCACTAGATTCAGAGCTTGAAACTGAGGATGATGAACTCCCCGAGCTACTAGAGCTACAGCTAGAAGTAGAACTACTTCTTCGCTGGATCTAAAAGAAATTGTCAAAATTAGACAAATAGATATTTCATGTTACTGAAAACCATGGTTTAAAAAATAAAAGTAAAAAATATCTTACTTTGGCAGAAGATTCTTTTCGTGTGTCCTTTTTCATGTGTAAATCAAGTTCGCGCTGTAAAAGTTGCCTTCTCTTTTCCAGCACTTTCTCATCTTCATACTCTAATACGGTTTGGTCCCAAGTCTCCCAGCTATTCAACTCGGGGCTGCCCAATCTCCTTGGGACAGTCGATATAATCCTTTTTCCTTCTTCACTTCTTCTATCACTAGATATTTTTAAACTACTGCTCACACTCAACTCACAAATGTCTTTCTTGTTATTTTTCTTCGACGGGCTGATTAAAATGTGTGTGTTTGATAATCTGTAAGCACAATTTTTCATTAATTATTGTTATAATTTTATCAATAAATAAATAAAATATAGTGAAAGTACAACACAGTTGTAGTAGAATATAAGTATACATATGAAGAATCGAGGGGAAAAATAATGAAAGTACCAATTAGCTTATTTTTAGTTTAAAAAAAGTTTTTAGTTTTGTAAAATTCCATTCTATTAACTTCAGTCCTCCACATGCTTTATAATAGTCATAATGGTAGCACAGATGAGGAGACGTACTCTTTAAACAAAAATAATGATATATATAAGTCTAATAAAATAAAATGAAAAGTAAAAAATTATTGTTTTTGATTGATGTGTTGGTAGATAAAATAAAGTGTTAGATATACTGAACAGTCTTTAAAATAATAAAAAAAATGTTACTTTCATTCATTATTCACTTCATAAAACAGGTCTCCCATTCTTTATATTCCAGGACATTATTTAAATTTATAGTTTCAACACTATGGTTTGTACAAATGAAAACTTTTATGAGGGTATTTCAACTATGGGGTGTTTAAAAGTGATGGGTTTGAACCCAGGACTTTTACCTTACAGTAATGAGCACCATAGTAACAACACATTTACCATTTTGGTCAAGGCCCCTACTAAAAATTTTATTTTTAACATATGAGTTTAACCTACTTCAATGATCTGCTTTCACTAAAAGATAGGCAAGAAATGACTTGTTAAGATTAAAAATACAAACAATTAAGTTTTTCTGGAGGGAGAGAGTGCTGATTGCAATACAAGGAAGAATGCTTCTTGCATTGCAATCTGATAATATCCTATAACTTAAGGTGGCTCCATACATGCGAAACTAGTCAAGTGCCAATCGCCACTGAATATTTACCAAGTCTCGATACGCTCGTCTTGGCATTCGCCAAATAGTTTGCCTATGTACACACACATATGGGGTTTGAATGGACAACTACCCAGATTGTGGGGAAAATGCGAATGTTTTTGCCAAGTGCCATGCCAGTCCACAACTTATTACCAATTG
Source organism: Cimex lectularius (assembly GCF_000648675.2). Lineage (NCBI taxonomy): Eukaryota > Metazoa > Arthropoda > Insecta > Hemiptera > Cimicidae > Cimex > Cimex lectularius. Next base: position 773,800 of record NW_019392633.1, on the reverse strand, counting down.
CAATTGACAACAGTGAAATTGTCATTGCTGCAGCTGCAGTTAGTGTTTTGTGTAGCGGCTACAAACTGATTGGGGAAAAAAAGCCTAAGAAAAGTAGGAAAGATGGTAGATGATATTACTGAACCAAAGCAGTAAATATTGTACCAATTTTTATTATTATTATTTTGAACCTATACTATTTAGTTGACTTTTATTTTGAAATTTAGAAAATGATGTGAAAATTTTCACCATGTGCGTAAAAGTTTTTTGTTAAGTTGATTGTGTTTATTATAAATATAATGGTACAAACCTGTTGGTACACTTACTTTTTAGTAGCTTTTTAGCCTATAGGAAAAAAAAAAAGTGGAGAAAAGTGATTCCAGCAAATGAACACTTAGCCATAACTCTGATTTTTGGCAACAGTTTAAAAAGCCTTCATTACTTGTTCAAGGTATCGCCTCAACTTATTTCTGGCATAAATCCAGAAGTATGCAACGAGTAATCCAAACACTAAACGAATGTATTAAGGTAAGCATGAATTTATTGGTAAAATCCTTTAATGAATACAACTTATAAAAGTTCCATTAAAATAAAACTGAAACACATTTAAAATTCAGTTTACAACCCTTGAAAATTTGTGAAAAATTGTGAATGCCATGGTTTTGTGGTTCAACACTATTTTCAGCAGTCCAGTCTGCACCTTGCGTAGATGCAACATGCTGATTGATTCCTGTTGGGCTTGAGGGACACTTGATTGAAATGTATTAAGAATGTTCTCATGAGGGGATGAAGAACATGATGATGGTGCAGAAATAGTATGCTATGTAATGATGGTAATGGAATGAACTGACATCTGATTTCTGGTATTGTAATAATTATTATATGCCATTTTTCATTTCAAACAGAACATTGTCGATACAATGTATATATCCCTATGTTTTATTTTACAGCAGCAGACACTGTGTTCTCCAAAGACATGCTTTAGCTATGAAACAAATGCCAGCCTCTTTTAAGAAAGTTTAGAATGAGTCTGTTCAAATTATTAATTAAATCAAGTCACAGCCCTTGAAGTTAAGACTTTTCACGATATTATGTGTTTGATGTGGGAAGCCTTCATCATTCTCAGCTTCACCAAACAGAAGTTAGGTGGCTGGCTCGTGGGAAAGCACTCACATTTACAGGAATCTGGTCTTATCTTTGTTGATGGATTACAATTTGAAATTGGCCAACGTTGTCAATGATGAAAAATGGCATTATATATTGTCGTATTTATAAGATTTTTCATTAAAATTAATGAGATGAGTATTTCTTTTTCACGGGAAGAGTATCACAACTTCCAATGGCTAAAAAGTTTGGGAAGCCCTGAATTAATATATTCTCTGCTTTCAGATTCCAGCCACAGAGGACGAGTGGAAAAGTGTTCCTCAGAAGTATGATCAACTGTGGAATTTTCCCATGTATTGGTGCTCTGGATGGAAAGCACAATGCTATTCAGGCTCCAATCAACAGCGGTTCTAAATTCTACAATTACAAGCATTTCTTCAGCATAGTACTAATGGCTCTACTAAATGCTGAGTATTGTTTTATGATCGCTAATGGTGGATGTCAAGGGAAACTAATTGATAGTGCAGTTTATCAAAATACTAAACTGTATAGGAAAATTATGAACAATCAGCTTCATTTCCATTTCCCAAAGTCATTACCAGGATGAGAAAAACCAATACCATATTTAATAGTTGGTGATGATGCATTTCCTTTCAGTAATCAAAACACAAAACCTTTCCCAGGTCAACATGAGAAAAGTAGCAAATGCAAATCAAGAATTTCCAACTGCCGTCTTTCAAGAGTTTGCAGAGTTTTAGAAAATATATTGGGAATAATGGCTAATGTTTTTTGTGTACTAAGGAAGCCAATGCAGCTTAATCCTAATAAAGTAACATTGGTTGAAACGTATTCTCTTGCACAATTTTTTAAGAAGCAAAACATCCCAATTACTGTGCTCACCACGAAGCACTTACGGTTCTGAAAAATATGTTGCAAGTCTCTTGCGGCAAGACAACAATGCAATGTGATACCTATTGCTGATGCAAAGAATTCCCAGAAGGTAGATTATTTTTTTTTAATCAGTCACAGAGAATGTTTCCACACATCGAAAACCTTGTTGTTTTTTTTATAATTTGTAAGAGAAGCTTTCCAAATTATTGGCTCAGCTTTATACATATCAAGCTACTCAAAAACTGTTGCATTGGGTCAATCCATTTCAAAACAGAAACAATGCTATGCTGTTCTTTCCTACACCTATTAGAAAAATATAAATATATACACTTACTGTTGATTTTGATTACACTTTATTTACGTACAGTTACAGTTGAATCCCAAATGTGTAGATTCTTTGAGTTTGGTTACTTCAGGAATATCTGTGCACTTTGAAGCGGAAAAGGAAATCAACAATTAGCTGAGAAAAGCGAACACCAAATATTGTTGCTCAGTGGATAACCAAGCAACCGTCCCCACTAATCGGGGTTCAACAAACCTTTGCTCGGTATTCGGCAAATACCACGTATCTGGTAGAGCCTATGATTAGGAATCTATCCTTTATGATTATCCCAAAATATTCTACAATTGTCTATCAGTAATTAAATATTACATCAACAAGTGAATTGACAGATCAAGTGCAATATAATAAATTACACAAATTCTCAATTGTATTATTTCCTTTGTTTCATTAAAAAACAAGTTATGCCCATTATGTAGGAATTGCCAATACAGCATCAGAGTATACAGATCGTCACAGAAAGAGTGTCACTGTTAGCAACCAAAACATAACAATATCATTTGGAAACTCATATTCACATATTTCTTAAATGAGAGACAATTTAATTTTAAAACCTCCAACTGGAGGTTTATACAGGTTCAACTCATTCATACAACTGGAATAGTCAGAGTAGTGTATTATTATTCGGAGATCGTAGTGTATTATGTACAGTTGTGTATTATTATATATTATTGACATTCAAATGTCCAATCCCTCCAAGCCTATTAAACTAATTAAAATAAATTGTGTGCTTACTTATTGTTTTTAACTTTTTTTTTTTTTATCAACAACTAGGTGTTAAAAAAATCGCCAATATATAAATACCAAAAACAGGATGAAGTCAATTCACACTATTGAAAAAGAAAAAATTCAGTATTTTTACTGGGTTCAGTTTAAACTTCAACATAATCGACAATGGAATTATGGTTTAACATTGAATAACAGCAATTTAATTGATAACATATGTTGTTTTGTCAAGCTGCTTTTTTTTTACACCACCCTAACAATTATTGGCACATTCTCTGACGTTTGACCTAGAAGAAAGTAAATATTTCAACAAATAACATAAAACATTAAATTTACTAGTACAATTTAATAACCTAGGAATGAATGAATTTATCTTTAGTAATTGTGAATACTCTGGATCTCGGTATGCTCTGGACGAAAAAAACAAATTCAATTGTAATCTTCCAAGCTTTCAACCCATTTTAAGATCATCATCAGGGCAAAACAATATTAAAGATGTCTATAAATTGACATAATTAATTTTTTAATAGATCAAATTTCTTTGAAGGTGTAGACTCAGTAAAATATTGCATGTTAGAAATCAGAAGAACATGATCACTGCAAGGTTCAATCAACAATATCTGGCCTTTAAATACCTCAGGGCTTCCCTTATAGCATGAATAATTTGAATCTTGGTCTGGATGAAAAAACTAAATTGTTAATGCCCAGCTTCAATGTCTTAATTAAACTTACTTATGTCAATTTGTAGATATCTTTAAGAATGTTTTGTCCTGATGACCTTAAAACTGGTCAAAAGCTTGGCATGAAACAATTATGTTGTGACCAAACCAAGATCTAGATTATTTGTAAATAAAAAAGTAGTCGTTACGACTAAAAATTCAATCAGAATCCAATGTAATCACAATTAACAGACGGATAGATCCAGGATGATCAGAAACGACCAAACCATGGATGCATCAGTTCACAGTTCTTAATAAGTCGTCTCACAATCACAAAATTGTCTCGTTTACCTGATAAGAAACTTTTTTTCTTTACAAAGAATATATAAACTTAAATTTAAACACCTATGAAAACCATGTTTGTCATAGGAGACGTGAAAAGAAGAAATTGTGACTTACTTGCAAGCCTTGCCATACAAACAAGTACCATTCTGTGCCCAGTTCCTACAGAAGTCTTGGGGTTGTCCGGTTGCTGATGTGTTAACGGAAAGGGAAAGGTGCAAAGGAGACGGGTTTACAGTCGCTTTTGTGCCCAATCTCTCAAAAACGCTCTGCCGCTTCTGCTCCTTGTTGTTATTGTTGTTGGTGCTGTTGTTTTTTGACTCTCCACTTTTACGCTTGCTTGTTTTTGACATCTTTTCCGGCCACGGCTGAATCCGGTTTCTTTGAGACTCTAAAATTTCCCATTGGATCGAGATTCAATTTTTTTTTTTTTAAATAACAAAAGTAAATCCGAAGTTGACCTTACTTGAGCTCTGTAATAAACATAAGTCCGCATTGATAGAAAAGCATACGGATGTAATAAGTAATACTGATGCCAAACGCCGCGTAGACTCTGCAGGTTGTAAATACGAAAGCGCGATATCACAGTTAAATTCCTAACAGCCGGGATAAAAACGAATTTCAGATTTCACCTCGAGATGCGACCAGAATTAAATCAGAAATTCGAAACGGTGTAAACAAGAAGTAGAAGATACGAGGGAACCTTAGTCTTATTTCAAAACTTCAACCTTACTTCTTAATACAAAAACAGGGCTGAGTCGACTTCCCAATAGTAACCAAATTTCCCTTTTTCAGTTCAATCATCAGGAATGTCGTCTAGCAATAAAATATGCAAAATTGTTGTTCGATTTAAAAATATTTTCTTCGAGTTTATTTCTTTAGTAGAGTCTGGACGGAGGTCAGTCGGAGCAAAGCGTTCTAGAAGAAAAACCTGTTCAATGAAAGACAGGGGTTTAGTATAAAATTATCCTAATTCAGGCGAAGTACAAATCCTACTGAATTCATTGAACTCTACACTTTCAAAAACTCGAAATTATTAAATTGGGCATCGGTGGGCCAACGATTTAGGCGTTGATAAAGCTATCACTGTAAGGTAAAAGTCCAGCGCCCCTGCATTGGAACCGGACATACTTACAAATGGGCTTTTTTTCCAAAATCACCGGCATCCCGATGGCTTACATGACCTCTGCTGTTGGGAACCCTCATAAAAAAAATTAAATATACTCTTTTTAAAATATAAATCCTTGCATTAGATCTTTCATAGGATCACTTGTGTATAACTCTTACTTACCTAGCTTCTACATTTTCCTTTTGGATATCAGAAAATAGTCTTACTTAATTTGTCTCAATAGTAGTCATTGTTTGCACAACAATTATAACTCCTTCACTACACAAAACAACATCCTCTACAGTACACAATACATCATCAACCCAATCACACAAAGACAAACCAATATACATGACAATTCCATTCGTCTACACATTGTCAGACAAATTAGGCACATTTCTATCCTCAAACCACATTAAAATAACCTTAAAATACCACAAAACAATACAGACACTTTTTTCCAAAGTCAAAGACCCAACACCAACAGTCTACAAATCTGATGTATTGTTTGAATTGACCATTCATTGCATTACACAGTAATATCTGGGAAAAGGGAGAAAAACACATCTATGACTGCAAAACCATTGGCCACACACCATTTTGACAAACAATACAACTTTGATTTAGACAAAGAAAAAAACAAATACTAAATATTAAGAAAAAATACAAACGCAACTTTCTAGAAATGATTTACATTAGGTCACACAGTATTAATTATAGAATGGATATATGCAAATAACCTATCAAATTTTATTTTTATGATCTTCGTTATCGACCATAAAAATTAACATCCTTTCCAATATTAGTAATTGAGCCCATCCTCACTCCATCATAATTATATAAAAATAGCAGAATAGAAATTCACGTTTCACAACAATTTCATTGCTGTCTGACTTGTACAAAAATGTACATGTGTATTACCGAATTTATTACCGAAAAATAGCTCTGGCGAATTTGTCCCCGGTCTATGCCAGTAATTTCGATACCTCATTCCTAAATCATACTTAAATAATACAGATAATTGTAATTTAATAAGGTCCAAGTGTCCAAAAAAATGAATACTGGCATGGAATGAAAAATGCCGATATCAGTAAAATATCGATACTTTTTTCCCTACCCATGGAGACTTTTCTGATAACCATTCAGCAAGGTTACCTGACGGTAGGTTTCTACGCTTCGTACTGTTGTGGTATAGTTTATTTGGTGAAATAGACAAATATCCTTTGGTTAATGTATTTACACAATTTTCTGGTGCCAGTGGAGAACGCAGTCACTTCATTCTCTCCGTTCTGCAAGGAATCGTCAAAGTCTTCTAAGCTATAAAAATATTTGCGACTTCCTTTAAAAATCGCTCAAAGACAAAGGAAATGATGGTGTCGCGGTTGTCTCTCGGTGCAAAACCCATTTTGTTCGCTCTCAGAGCTTTCTCACAGAAACCGGTTTTGCCTAAGTACCCAGTACCTCAACTCAGTTCTACCTTGGAGAAATATTTGAAGTAGGTGTAAAAAACAAAATATTTCATAATTTAATGTCCTTTTTTAACGTTGGTTCACAAATTAGAAGATACACGCACAAAAGTTCATTTTACCTTTTTTGGAGTTTTGTATGTTGAAGTTAAACCTAACAAAATTCAGTTAAACACAATTTAATATTGTAAAGCTAAGTTGGACTAGATCAAATTGAAAAGTTAAATTTTGGAGAGTATAAAAGGTTTTATGCTGGGTGTTAGTCTGTGGGTGGGTGAACCGGCTTGGGTCACCCATGTCGAACCTTTCAATGAATAGTTCAATACAAAGAAAAATTGTATAAAAATGCTATTAATTGTTAATGATTTGTTTGTGATTGAAAAATTACTACAAACAATACTGAGGTTTAGAAACATGATATTTTTTTTTTTACAAATGTTATTGCTTTATTTATAATTTTAATTAATTATACTTTTAATCTAAGGTCTTGGTTGAGATGTAAAAGCAAGTGTCACAAGCGAGATTCGAACCTACGAGGTTTGACCAAATACGCCGCTGCTCTAATCACTTGAAATATCGTGATTCGATCCACTTGGATACAAACTCATCTCAGTCTACAACCTTTCAATTTTTTTTTTTTTTTGTCATATTTTTAAATGTCGTATAATCAGGATTCGATTCTCTGGCGACTTATGATTTGGCCAAAGGGCGCTGTTAGTGAAGTAAACACTTCTGTAATTATTATATTAATCCTTACATTTATTTAGTCGACAAAGCATAGTTCAAGTAAATAGAGAATCGACATATTGAGTTGAAGTTTGTGGATCAAGACTTGCTTTTCATCTCAACCATGACCTTTGATTAAAAGTATAATGATTTTAAAACAATTAATACTGTAATTTATGACAACTAAATACATATATGGATTATTTTATAATTTTTATTTTTCAATTGTTTGCAACGCCTGTTTTCCATTGCTCAGTGTGCTTTCTTTAAGAACGCTTAGCTCCGACCAAACTTCGTCCTGATTCTACTAACTAAACTAAAATAAAAAAGTTGTAGATTTGAATCTCGTTCATGACACTTGCTTTTTCATATCAACGAAGACGTTAGATTAAAAGATAATTACTTAAAATAATTAATTCAGTAAATTATGACTTCTAAATACATATATGTATTTATTTATGATGTACTATATGTTTATCGATAAAGCATGCCAAAACTTCAATTACTTTGAAAACCTCGGATTTGTGTCATTGGGTTGAATAAAATAAAAAAGAAGTAAGTAAATTTGTTCATGAAAGAGTTTATTGTTAATTTTAAAGGAAAAAAGATCAGCAGTCTTTCAAAATGGTATATTAAATGTGAATGACACTTCAGATTTAAATTGAAATATTTCAGATCTGTTAAACCGTTTTTGACACCGGAAGAACAAATTGAAGTGGAAAATTCAATAAAGCAGTTTGGTGCCCCAGGTGGAGAAGCAGAAACATTGAACGCTTTGCTTTTGCAAAGAGCAAGCAAAATGGACAATTGGGTGAGTATTAATCATCGCCTGAAAAAATTTAATCAGGCGGTGTTACAAATTGTGAAAAAGTGAATTATCTTTTTGTTAAATGTTTGTAGTTAGAAGAGTGGTGGGTAAATACTGCTTACCTTCAGTACAGAGATCCGGTTGTTGTGTTTTCTAGTCCAGGTCTTGTATTTCCAAAGCAAACTTTTAAATCTGATGATGATAGATTGACATGTGCTGCTAAAATGATTGCTATCGCTTTAGACTACAAACATCTTATTGATTGGTAATGACTGGTAGCCTCGTTTTAAGAATATAAAAAATCTATTACTTGCTTTTTATTTGTAGTGAAAAAATTCCACAGGAAATGTTTGGTAAACACCCGCTGGATATGAGCCAATACCAAAAAGTATTCGGAACATGCAGAATTCCTGGGTCATCTTGCGATAGCCTTTCTTATCACCCCAGATCAGAGCATGTAATTGTCATTTCAAATAACCATTTTTACAAAGTTGTTGTAAAAGATGGTATTCACTGGTTGAAATATAACCAGGTAAATGGTATATTTAGTTCGTATAGTTAACTATAAGCTCATTTGTATAATATTTTTCTTACAGATTGTTGAAAGTTTAAAAGATATTTGGTCAAAAACTTGTGAATCTCCTGGTGCACCAATAGGGTTATTATCCACAGACCACAGAGATAATTGGTTCTCAAGTTACGAAGAGTTAAAGAAGAGTATGATCAAAAGCTAATTGTGTATTTATTGATAAATATAGTATATGGTTGTTTGCTTAGTACCTAGCAACACTGAAAACTTAAAAGCAATCGAGGAGTCATTATTTTGTTTATGTTTGGATGCAGTGGATCCATACTTTTGTAAGAACAATATGACAACGACCGGAAAGCAAGTTGTTCACGGTGGAGGTCCAAAGAGCAATGCTGCTAATCGTTGGTATGATAAGACGATTCAGGTATGCTATTTCTTTTATTTACATTGTGAAAAATAATTGAAGTTAGATGTTTCCAGTTTATTGTTAGTAAAGATGGTGGCATTGGATTGACTTATGAACACAGTCCAGCTGAAGGGCAGCCTATTGCAATTATGATGGATTATATTATGAAAAATCTGTAAGTCATGTAATTATTACCCTAAGCCATGAATCTTTTCACAACAAGAACATAAAAATGTACAAATATATCCTACATAACAATCACTACCTTAAACACATAATCAACAGAATAATCAACAACTAGAACTCAACACACTCACCATCTAGTATTACTAATAATACCACATCAAATCTATCAAATACAGATAAACCAATATACATATCCATGCCATTCATTCATGGCCTATCACATAAATTAAACATATTTCTCTATTCTGATAACTTTGAATTAATTGCTTTTAAAAACTATAAAACAATTCACACACTTTTTAAAATTAAAGATCCCACACCAGTAACAAATAAGTCTGATGTAATTTACAAAATCAATTGTTTAAACTGTCTGGCAACTTACATCGGAAGTGCATCCCAACATCTGGATAAGAGAGTAAAGCAACGTAACTATGACTTCAAAAAACCCAAACAAAATCCTACAGTACTAGCTAATTTTGAACACCAACACAATTTCGACTTCAACAATCCAAAAATATTACGCACAGAACAAAACAAACATAAAGTAATTTTTTAGAAATAGTTTACATCAACAGAGATAAACACAGCATCAATTACAGAACAGACACACGTAAACTCAGTCACAGCTATGCTAATATCAATAATCAAATTCAGTATCAATAACATACATCTGGGAGGAAGTCGGGAATGGTGTTTTTCTGGATTGCATTTGTAATTCGGGGTTTATTCAATAGGCACAGTTACTAATATTGCAAAGGATAAGTATTATGGACAATAATGAAGGAAAGGGAAATGTAGTAAAATAAAGTTTAATTGTTCATTTGCTTTATGACGGAGTATGACATGTATCTGTTCTGTAATTAATGCTGTGTATGTATCCCTGTTAATGTAATTGTACTGTACAATTGTTGAAAATCAATTAATCTATTGCCTCAGTGTGAACATGTTCACATCGTATAAGTTTTTATTTTATTTATTTGGTGGCTTTACGTTTCACCATATTAGCTATTATTGATTAGAATTAATTGTTACAATACACATAATAGATGTAGAGGGGGTACTACTAAAGTGATCTTTTTTTAAATATATGTAGTAGTAGTTTATGTTAGTTATGGATCTACCAACATCAAGTAGTCATCATCAGTCCTATTTGCTTAAAGCAGAAAATTCTATAGCTTTTCCGCCTCACTGGTTCTCTCTCATATTTTTACCACCCCACTAAAATGCCACCAGCAACGAGAACATATATATAGCAACAACATGGTTGGCTCCCCAGCCAGAAACCTGAAGAGTGCATGAATTAAAAAAAAAGTCATTTATTTATTGCAACATTACATTGCATAGGAGGACCAGAATGCCTGAGTTAATTAGGGCAGCTGACTCATATATGCCACGTTAGTGGTTTGAATCCCGAGAGAGCCAATGATGTTTTAATTGAAAATAATAATATAACATTACTGCAACATAGTTTGACCCTACCCCTCATCCACGACACTCTTGTACAACAGGAATTACTTTATTTACATCCATTGCACATAGTATTTTTTATGTTAATTTATTGTATTTAGATTTTTTTAACATTTCTTTCTGTTATTCTTTAATTTCATTGTCTTTCTCTATTTTTATATTTATAAGATATCATTTGGCCAATATTTCAACTTTCATGGAATTTCCATTCGATTCTCGGTGACACATGAAGTGCCCACGGGGAGCTTTTAGCAAAGTGCAGGTATTTCAGTAATGATTATATTAATCCTTACGTATTTTAGTTGGTCATAATTAACCAAAGTAATGATTTAAATTGATTTATAATTTTTATGTAAAGTGTGGTTGAGATTAAAAATAGTATCACGAGCAGGACTTGAACTCCTGACCTTTTGCTCTACACCTTGGGGACCGAAGTCCCCACCAAAGTACTAGAGTATAGAGTAGGAGGAGGTTGTGCATTCGAGTCCCACTTATGAACTAATTTTTCATCTCAACCACACTTCATATAAAAATTATAAATGGATTTAAAACATTACTTTGGTTAAATAGGACCAACTAAAATACATATGGATTAATATATTATTTCCTATTCTCATCATACCCATATGGACTTACTGAATTGAATACTGGGGTACAGTCAAGTAATATAACCTAAATCAAATCTAAACATTTCACTTCATAGCACATCACCAATCCTCCCTTCGAGAGGATCATCTCTAATAAAACACTGAATGTTCCATTGATATTCCATTTTAACTCCAAACTTTTAAACTTCGGAATTTTTTAATTCCAAAAGAACTCATCAAATTCTGATTCTAAAAGTTACTGAACATACTTCTAACATTCCTTTGGCTCATTCTTTCTCCTGAACCACAAATCCTCTAAAAATTCCATGGTGGTTGAAATGATATTGGCCAAAAGATCTCTTGTAAATACCTTAAAAATAGAGAAAGACGAAAAAATTAAATAATAACTTAAATTTAACTTTAATTTGTCTTCCCTACTCCTTCACATTCACAATGGCAAAGTTCATTCGAAGATAGTTAAGTATGTAATCCAATTCATATAAATATAAATGCATTAATTTTAATCATTTATTTATTTTAAAGTGAAACTGCAGAAAGAGGAGATGAAAATATCACATCAAACTATAATGAATTGAAATTTGAAACTAATGATGCCATCAATGATAAATTGAAGATTGCAGAAGATAATTTAACAAAGTAAAAATTTGTTGATTAGAATGTTAAGTTGATTTGTCATTAAATCATATTTTTAGATTAGTAGATGATTTGGAGTTCAACTGCTTTTCATTTGATGATTTTGGCAAAGAAGAACTGAAAGGGTTTCAGGTCAGTCCAGATAGTTTCCTGCAAATGGCTATGCAGTATGCTTTCTACAGGTACGCTAATTAATAGCCTTTTGAAAAATATGTTAATTAAACGAACAATTTAAAGAATTCATAAAGTACCTGGTGCACATTATGAATCTGGATCCACTCGGATGTTCATTGGTGGAAGGACTGAAACGATTCGTTCCTGTTCTGTGGAATCGATCAACTTTGCCAAAGCAATGATGGACAGTTCTGCCAGTGACCAGAGCAAGGCGAATGCACTCAGAACTGCGATCCAAGCGCATAAGGACTACGCACTTGCTGTTTGTAAACACCTTATTTCCAATTTAGTCACAAATATCTCAAAAAGTTATTTTAGGCACTAAATGCCCAAGGGATTGACAGGCATCTGCTCGGATTGAGAATGATCGCTAAAGATAACAAATTGCCAATTCCAACATTGTTTAATGAAAAAGCCTATAAGGAGAGCACACATATGAGAATCTCAACAAGTCAGGTATGAGATGAGTATAGATAGAAAAAAATGAAATGCCGGGCCAAAAAGTTTATGTGGTGCTAAAGGATATTGAATTTCATTCCTACTCATTTTCTATATGAAGTCAAGAAATGACATCCTTAATTTCTTTTCTCTATGCCAGACACATACACATTTTTCTTGTTCTTAAAAAAAATAGCAGAATTACTTAAGTGTAATATGAAGACACATTTTTTCCCTCAAGAATATTTACACTCCTGCACAAAATAGTTAACAGGCGCTTAATACTAGAAAAACGCCTGTAACTTATAATATTGTCTACTTGTACCGTAAATATTCTTATAATTCGATCGTTACTTTGATCATATGATCAACACAACAAGGATAAGCAGACCAAAATAATCGGTAATGACCAAATTACAGGTTCATCATTTGCAGACCACACAGAGAAATCACACACTGTATATTCTTATCATATAGCAAAGTATTTTGTTGTTTAATATACAAGTTGTTGAACGTTTCTCCCCAACTTGTTCAGCCTTAACAGACTCAGCCAAACTCATCTGATCAACTCCTTTGATTGAAAGGGTTGAACTGTTTGATAAGGGATGATCAAGCTGTAGACAAATTTTACTTTCTAACAAAATAAATTAGTACAAGTTTATAAAATTGGCTGATTGACATAATTTGGAAATAAAAAGCACACATTACATGTCATAGAGAATCTGTTTGAATAAAACTTCTTTTAGTTCCAGAACTGTTTCACTGTAAAAGAAGTTTTATTCATAGATTTTCTATTATGGAGTTCCATAGTTTGTACTGTACTACTTCAGACAAAACACATTACACGTCAGTCTAGTGAGTCATATAGTCTAGATTCTCATTTTTAATACATGACATTTTAAATATTTGTATACTACCTAGGTATCTACTAAGTGTGATGCTTTCATGCTATATGGGCCTTTGGTCTTTGATGGCTATGCGGTTTGTTACAACTCGCGCCAAGATAGTGTAAACTTTGGCACTACATGTTTTAAACATTGCAAGGAAACAAGTACAGTTAAGCTGGAAAAAGTACTTAAAAAAGTGTTGAAAGACATGAAGATACTTTTGGGGAAATTGCGTTAACAAATAAAATATTATTCAGTATATGTTGCCTTTTAACATTATAGTTTAATGCGTTTTACAGGTTGCCTCATTATGTGATGGTTTCATGGTATATGGGCCATTGGTCCACAATGGCTACTCATGCTGCTACAACCCAAGGAAAAATAACATAAACTTTGGCACATCAAGTTTTGTATCTTGTACTGAAACGAGTGCAATTAAATTTGAGGAGGCTCTCAGGAACTCCTTGAATGACATGAGGAACGTTCTTCTCAAAGCTCCTCAGGCTAAACTATAAATGTGGTATTTCCTTGATGTACGCGAGCAAAATATTTTGGATATTGTGATGTAAGAGAATTAAGACAGTTCTAAAGATTCTAATAATATTTTTATTGATGCTTGAGTATTATATGTATATATATTTTTAAATACTATTTTTTTGTAAAGTGAGTGAACTATTTTTTATTATGCATTGTTTTCATGAAAGTAAAGAATCTATTTTAGATACAAAATATATTTATTATATATAACTATAATTCACCTCCCAAACACAGTTGTGGCCCCGTTTCAGGCAGGCACTCCACTAATGCTCTCTCAAGTGCCATGGTCTGAGACCAGTTGGGAGTTCAGCTGGGGTGGTACATCTTTCAAATAACTGAGGGGCCCTAGGTCAGTTTAGCAAGGACAGAAACTTTGTGTAGAGCAAAAGCTGGCTTGATCCCGATGCTCTGTGTGCATAGGGACTGCAAAAGCACGGTCCATCGATCATTTTGGCTTGACAAGTTTTTAGCAAGAGATGTCAAAAAGTTACCACATAGTTAACTGACTTGTGGCGGCCAAGCGTTTATAGCGATGTCGCTTGTTGACTCAGCAGTGGAAGAAGGGACTCTTGAAATGAGTGGCCAGTAGCAAAGTCTGCTGTCGAGAAGGCGAGAGTGAGGCTGATACTGCAAGTGCTCTTACTGTTGACCAGGTGTTGTTGGTAGTGTTCTAGGTAGACAGCGGGAGATTGTCAAGGAAATGAGTCTGACAAAAGCAGGGCACCGCCCCTGCTTATGAACGTAATTGCTCCATGCTAATTGAACGCAGAGTGGAGGGAAAAGTCATTCCTGATCTAGTAGTGACACCTAGTAGATACTGTCGATACTGCAGGTGGTCACCACATTAAAAATTCTATGTATTTTGTTTTTGACCAGTACTAAGAATTTACAAAGATTTAAGGTAGATACTTATCAAGAGAGAAATCAATTGAGCCCTGAACACATGGAGCTTGCTTTATTTACAATTTATGTGCATATTTAATTCAATTAGCAATCTAGGGAAATCCTCGTAAGAAAAACAAGAATACAAAAAATATGCTATACTTACAAGTACGTATTAGAGTAAAATGTCTTATGTTAAATGATGGAATATTTAATATGGATAAAACAATTGGTATATAAATGAATTTGCAATAATTACAAACCAAAATTGGTTAATAGTATTGGATGTTGCAATGTGTTTTACTTGCAACATAGTATATTTATCACCAATATGCTATGCTCTTTTGCTTTCTGTAAGAACCCTGACAATGGAACCAAGGCCTCCAACAGCATAGACTTTTTCATGCCACAGTAGTAATTGTCCACTTCGTTTTTCAGACAGAAATTCAAATCCTCGATAAATATACTTCATAAGAGTGTCCACTAAGTCGCTGCTGAGTGCAGCCACAGCTTCATCCATTTGGGAAGACTTGAATGACATGAGTACCTTCATGGTCAGATTTAATGCATTGTCCTGTTTAAAAAAATATATATTGGTTAAATTTGTTAAATGAAAAGCAACAATTCAATTAAGGCATCAACTAAATAATTTTAAAATGACAAATCAATATTGAATAGGAAAAATATTTCAAATGATTTTTTTAAAAAGTGAAATATTTTACAGCAATGTTCCACTTGCAATTTTCGATACGTGTAGAGTATTAAAAGTATAAGATTTTTAACAAAATAAAAAAGTGGAAAGAATTGTCCTCCCAGCAGGCCTGAACAATAGGAAATACGAGAGTTTGGTGTGGAGTAGTGAGTGTCAATGCACCATCTTCTTCTGGTTCTCATCTTATGTAGGCCTGAACAATAGGAAATACGAGAGTTTGGTGTGGAGTAGTGAGTGCCAATGCACCATCTTCCTCTGGTTCTCATCTTATGTTACATTTGTACTTAATTTAATTTAGTTCAATATAGATAAAATTTGTCCCATCACTAATCAAAAATCCACAAATGGAATTTATTTTTTACTAACTGTTGTTCAAATATGTAAATATCACTGAACATTTATATTTGCTTATCAATATGATGCTAATTCATTCGCTTTAAATAAATTTAACTAAATAAATAAATTTAACAGTGGATGAGAGGGGGGTTATATGATTAAGTACAATGCACCCCATAATTGGTATCCTTATGGACCCAAACAGGAAAAATGTTGTAAAAACCAGAGCTAAATAATATTTCTCTTTAGTTAAATGCTCCATGAAATTGTAAGTGGATCTACAGCCATCAATGCCCGTACGCTATAAAATGCAACAGAAGAAAATATGCTAGTATTTCAAGCTTTTAATTAGAAACAAATTAACTTCAAATATTATGGATCATGTCATTATTAGAACTCCTGACTTGGGTGCCAATGCATAACATAAAGAAATCAATATTACGAAAAAGTTCCTTAACTTGCTAACAAGGAGCAAGTGAACATTTAAAGACAACATTAAAATAATAACAAAAAAATAAGAAGGGTTACAATATTTTAGAAGGTGTGGTATCTAGTGACTGTTATTCATCATATTTAAAAGTTCTTTCAATTAATTAAGGTTTTCAATTAATTTAGCTGAGATAAAAAAGTCAGTCACAAGCAGGATTCGAACCCACGATCTTCGGCTAGATACGCCGCTACTCTACCACCTGAGCAATCGTGACTTCAATCCACACGGACACTAACTTCCCATCTCAACCCCACCTTTTGAATTTTCCCTCCTTTTTGCCATTTTTCAAATGTTGTGTAATCTATTTGATTCTCGGCGACAAATGAAATGCCACGGAGAGCTTTAGTGAAGATATACTTCATTTAACTTATTAAATTCACTAATTTTTGTGGTCCGCTTGACCAATCTTTCAATTAATTAGTCAAGTGGACCACGAAAATTAGTGAACATATTTAGAAGGCTATTCAAGTATACTATGATTATTCTCTGGTTTGGGATATTATTGGGTATGTTGTCCAAAATTATGCATACACTGTATGTATTATATATTTGCCAAACTTTCAGCACAATATTAGATCTTCCTCAGGGCACTAAAACTACATAATAAAAATTATTATAGAGTGTATGAATCATTTTTCGACCTCATACCAGATAATATAACAAACCAGAATATAATCAAATTTGGTTGATACCTGAATAACCTCATAAATTGCTGGGTCAGCTCTGGACATGCCTACATAGATTTTTATTGTTGTTGTAAGTGCACTGAGGAAAAGGGAATTAGTGCTGAAAGCTAGGCAACTGTATAACATATTATTTACTACATATTATTACAGTGTATAAATCATTTTGCAACGCATACCCAACAATATCCCAAACCAGAACAATACACACAACACTGCAATATAAAATATTTTGATTTCTTAAATCTAATTAAACCAGCTCAACAAAAACAAAATACAATAGTAATTGTTTATAACGACACCTGTTACATGGAACGACACCTGTTATAACATATAAAATCTCCAATCCTGTGAAATATCATAAGTAAAAAACATAGGGAACTGTTTATAATGAACTGTTGGTTATAGCGGACAGCACCCAAAAGTAACCTCATCTGCCTAATGATTCTAGGAAAGATTCTTCCCCTTTTTTAAACTCTAAATGTCTCTAAATAAAAAATAAAACAACTGCAACACCTTAGTCTCTTCTGTTGAGGAAAAATTCATGATTTCTCAAATCAAATCGAGAGATTGTGCGAACAGTCTCGCAAATGGGGATGTTCCAAAACATTATTTAATTTTATAAGTGCCATAAAGTTAAAAAAAAATGCAGGAAACAAAAAAGATTACATACTACAATGATACTGTAACTCCATTCACATTTGTACATTCATATGTACATATATGTATGGCAAATATGGCAAAAAGAGGGAAAATTTGATCAATCGTAGGTAGAGATGAGGAGTTGGTGTCTGAGGGGATCGAAGTCATGATAGCTTAAGTAATTAGAGCAGTGGCGTATTGAGCCAAAGGTCTTGGGTTCGAATCCCGCTCATGGTACTAATTTTTCATCTCAACCGAAAACCTTACATAAAAAGAATAATTAATAGGCATAATTAATGTAATCAAATATGACCACTAAGCAAATATGGATATGTATTAGTTTTAAAAACATCCATGTAAATACATTACTTTAGCAGGTTAGTATGTATTTTGTACTTCCTCATGAACCTAGATAAATTATATAATTAATTACTTATATAATGAAAACCGCTCTGCTATAAACATAAACGTACATGCCTATCAATTGCATGAAGTGTTAAGATAAAATGAATTGTTCACTATAAGTGATACATTGCTTACAGTGAATACCGCTTATAACATACAAAATTTTATGGCCCCCTGAATTTCATTATAAACCATTTATAATGTATATGTTTTAATGGGAAATTTGAAAATTTTCTAATTGGTAAATTAAAAAAAACAACTGCTTACAATCTAAAGAGACTTACTTTGACTTGTTGGTTTTTGGAGGCGAGTGGAGCATTTTTCAACACGACGATCAGAGCCTCGATGTTGTTGCCCCTGTACAAAAATTAAGGTAAAATAAATAAAATCCAAAATATAAACGAATTGGATAAAAAGCGAAGGATACTTCATCAATAGATTGTTCACTTCTGACTCATCGGGGCCCGAGGGTGGCGATTGCGGCTCGGCCGGATCATCCTCCCTGTATTGGTCTTCGTTGTACTGGTCGACGTCAATCTTCCTAAAAGCGGAACTTAGCGTGTTTGTAGCCATGAGGAGACCCTGTTGGAGATGGACCTGGAGTCGAACTTTCGAAGACGGAGGACCTACTTTCAAAGATAAGAGAAGATAGATGACAACAAAACTGAAGTCTAATCTGAACCACCCCAAAGAAACCAGACAGGAAGGCTACTGGCACTTGGCAGTTGGTAGTACTGGCTACTGGCTAGTTAGTAGTACCAGTAGTGACTAATGGGATGACCTCAGCACTGTCCTATGTAAGCAGTCAACTCAGTGAAACGAGGGAGTGACGTTGCATCGATTACAGTTGACAGCCAAGAACTCAAGAAGATTTTAAAAGATTCATTTACTCCTTAACAGAAATTATTATCGTTTTTAATGTAGTCATATCGTACAATTTCCTTTTAATAGTTTATTAATTATTGCAAATAATACGTTATCTGTATTATAGAAATGATCGATGAAAACAGCAACCACAATGTTTATTTATCTATTTATTTAAAACATTTACACATTCAAATCAAAGTCCCTTTTACAAAGAATATGCAAAGAACATTGGCAAAACTTGAAAAAAATATCTCTGAACGGCTCTTCCGTTTCCTTCATTTGGATACCAAGCATGTCGGGATTAAGGGAAAGGCTAGCTGACAATGCAGCAAAAACTGCGTAGAACAATCCCATCATCTCAGTTTTAATAAATCCTGAGGATATGAAGTCTGCTTTCAAACTTAAATTAATTGAAAATTGGGAAAATCAATGAAAACAAACCACTTCTAAAAAATTATGAAACATAAAAGAGACTGTTAAGCCTTGGGAAACATCCTTCTAAACTTCCAGGGGTGATGAGGTCGTACTATGTTGATTAAGTATTGGGCACACAAATATGACCCATAGGCACCTCATGGAAAAATCTATACTACCAACATGCTTTGTGGTGATAAATTAGATGTATTACACATACTTGCGCCCCTCCCTTTTGTCTGAGGGGTGCAAGTATGTGTACCCCAAAATCCCCTGGACTATAAAGGAAATGTTAGGGAATAAACAGATACAATAGAGAAGAAGAATAATTTTCAATAAACCACTGGTAGTACAAAGGCGATGATAATGTTTGATAATTTATAAACATTATTATATAAAATGGTTATAACCCATTTAAGTAGCAGATAAATTTTGATAAAATAACAAGAACCACAGTAGCCACAACCATTAAGGAGAGGTGTTTTTATCTCAACTAATAACCTTAATTATTTAAGGATAGGGATAGGGATAAAAGAGGTGGCTACAAGACCTTCTGCATCTTGGCTTGAGTTGATCTATTATGCTCAGGTCTGTACAGTTTCTTCTGTCTTTACTCCTATCCGGTGTATGAACCTTCTTACATTGCAGTGCCCTTTGAAGGTGAAGAGCCTGACGGATTTCCTGGAAAATTGGGCATGCCCCCCCTTCATCAATACAAGTTTTTTTTAAACAAAATACAAAATTTTTGGGCCTTCCAGAAGTGCAATCGAAAGAGTTTTGTATACCACTGGAAGCTAATGGAATGTGAAACTTTTAAGGGAATTTGCAAAGTTCCTGAAGTTGTAGTTATTAAGTTACCAATCCAACATTTTCAAAAAATTCCAAAATTCAACATTTTTGTTTTTTCTGAATTTTTTGTGCAGAACTTTTCCATTAATATTGCAATGCAAAGAAGTTTTCTTACAGCAAATTTAACGTTCTTTAAATTAACCAGATTTTTCTATAGTCAGTAATTCTGAAATTTATAATCAATTGAGTGGACCTAAGTTGAAAAATAAAAAAAAGTCAAAACTTTAAATTACTTCTTTACCGATGAGATTTGGACAGGGTTTATAGGGAGTTTTTTGTTGCATATAGTGAGTAGAAACACCTCCTGAAATTTTCGACAATTATCGCCAGTCACCCTGTATATTTTATAATATATTATATTAATTTACAATGACTATTTAAAAATTTACAATACCAATGATAAATGTGACCTTTTTTTGGTATATTATACGAAATATTCTTTTAAGCTATTTTCTTATTTGACATATTGTTTGATACTTAAGTAATTTTTTCCTTTGTTTTCTTAGTTTGCCTATATATTGTTATATTTTATATATTGTATATTTCTATATTTATGCTTTTTTGTAAATTGGATTAATTCCGTAAAATATATTATTAATTTGTTTTAGTTTCTTTCAGTCAGTACTAAATTGTATTTGTAGCAATCCCGCCAGGATGTCGGGTTTTATTGACTTGACTTTATTCTGAAAAGTTCAAGGTTTATTTCAATAAATCTTTTTAATTATCTCATTTATAGTATATTGTTTTAAATTAATATATTTTTTCTAAAACAAACATTTATAAAACTTTTAGAAAATACATCAATAAAAATAGTGACTAAATAAATATTTTTTTAAAAATATTTTTGCTTTTCACGTTTTTATTTAAATATTGGATTTATTTAATATTTGTTATTATTTAATTTTTGTGTAGTTTTTGTCTAGAGATAACTTTGGGAACATTCTTATCAATATCTCGTTTCTTATCAAGTTAAACTGTCAAAGAAACGACTGCCTTGGTGCTGTAGTTCTTGTACTTTTTCTTTTGACTTTGAGTCGGGTCTTTAAAAGGAAAAGCCAAAGTTTATTAAAATGATATCTCAGTTTGTGATGTATGTATAACTTATCGAAAATGTTCTAAGTGTCTCAACAGATATACGAAGCTTTAAATGAACGTTTGAACAGGAAACGGATTAGGAGATAAGAAGGTTCAGTGTTTTTTTCCATTCGTTCCCAGTGCTTTTCTGTAATTGTGCCTTGATTTTTAGTCATTTCAGTTTAGAGATGTCGGGCGGTACGAATTTGGTGGTACCAGTGGTGCTGTGGGGCAAGAGTCCTCCGACGCACTGTGTCTCCTGTGTTTACCTTTCGAGAGATCAGTCCACCCTGATCACCGGTTGCTACGATGGCCAGATATGCCTGTGGCAAGTTGACCCAGAGACTCTCAAGGTAAAGGGTTAGAAAGGGAAACTAGCAAATTATTTTATTCCTAATTATAAAAGTTATGAACAAATCAAATGCATCAAATTTTATTACTGTGTAAAAAAGAGAAACAATGTGTGCATTTAAACTTTCACAGCTATTTATAGCTTATTACTCAACTTCAACTTCTCAAACTAATTTCATAGACAACGACAGGAATTTACTCAAATCCACAAGTTAAGCAACATAATTAGCATTAATTCCCAACCAAATTAATCACTAACTATCTATATTGATTATAACTGCTTCTTTTGTAAATATATTTGATGTTAATTGTTGTTCTTTTTGAGCTGATTTGTGTTTTATCACTTTTTGTTTCCCTTCTAATAGTGTAATGTTTTCCATATTAGCCAACATGCATTCAGAAAATTTATGGAATTGAACTCAGGTCTATCTTCCTCAATAGTGATACTGTGTGATTTTCTGTTTATAGATGACTCCACGGTGCCTTCTTGTTGGACACACTGCGCCGATCCTGTGTCTTTCCAAAGCAAGTGTCGTCTTGGATAACAATTTTGTCGTCAGTTCTTCTGAAAATGGGTACTTTTTTTATTTTTTATGTAAATTTTGACTGACATTAAAACATGGACGTTAAATTTTTGGCAGAGAAATGTGCACTTGGGACCTTGTTGATGGGAAATGTAGGGAATTGGCAAAACTACCTTATGTACACACTAGTTTGCAGGTAATTAATCAAGGTTCGATTATGATTGAACAGTCATTAATTTATGAACTTTCAAGGCTTATCACATGGAGGGCACTGAAGATGCAAGATTATTTTGCAATGGCTATTATGCAGATGTTCTTGTTATGGATCCCTTCAGTCTTGAAGTAATATTTACACTCTCATCAAAAGTGAGCCCAGATTGGATAAGTGCTTTACATGTACTGAGGCCAAATAAAAGAAAAGGTTAGTTAAAAAAACAACAGAATTTTTAAACTTAATACATATTTGGAAAAACATGTTTCTAATGATACATTTTTTAGATGATGTTGTGCTTGCCTTAACAACAACAGGTACTGTTAAAATGTGGACTCTCTCAGGAACTGAAAGCAAGACATCGGATCCAATTTTTGAGAATGAGAGTAAGCAAATCAGATGCCTTAATGCCTTGGCAATGAGTTGTTGTACTGAAAATCAACGGACTGTACTTATAGTAACCTCAAAATACTGGCAGGTGTGTTCAAAGAACAATAAACTTTTTTTTTATGATTAATTAAATACATCTTTAGATATATGATGCTGGCGATTTTTCTGTTCTTTGTTCGGTCATGGCTGCTCCGGGTGAAAGATGGCTCAGTGGCCACTTTCTTTGCCCAGATCGTGTACTTGTCTGGTCTGATGAAGGAAAAGGTTATATATACAAACTTCCGGCAAAGTAAGTGTTTAAGAATTTTTCACTTTAAGATCTTTTTTCTCTTATAAGTAAAAATAACTAATAAAAAAAGTGAACTTAACAAATTTTCACTACACTGCTTAATTCTACAAAATTTGCTTTGCAATTTTTTTAAATTTTGGAAACTAAGATATATCATTGTTAGGATATGAAAAATGATAAGAAAAAATTAACACAGTTACATACTCTTCTTTATTCAGTCTTTAATGCTATATGCTTGATAAAAACATTTACAAATTGAAAGAAAAAAAATTGTTTAAAACAGAAACATTCTCATAATATAAAAGAAAAAAAATCTTTTTTAAAACAAACCTTGAAAAAATAGCTTTTCTACTAATATCCTTTTATTGTTTAATTCGGACAAAAAAATAATCAACTCTTCAACTATTTATTCATTAATGCCCATGTATTTTGGGCCCTATCTGGCTCCCTTCTTCAAGCTTGCAGGTGTAGTAATATACTAATTACAAATACATAGGTACAAATAAAACATACAAATAACAAATAATAATAACATGGCATATATATCCTTTCATTTTATGTGTTTGACTGACATTGTTAGCACTTTGTCCATTCATTTCATTCTTCAATACACCCCACCATGTGAAAATCTAACTCATCTTCTTTTATTTGTATTGTTGTTACTTCCACGTAATAAATTAGCTTCTAAGACAAAATAAGCGAATTTCACTCTGAACAATTAAATTCATTTGATATATATGGAAATATAAATATGCACTCTAGTTTTATATAATCAAAACTTTTGATTATAAATTTTGACCAATATAAGTAAAATGTCCCATTAAAAAGTTTAAAATTACTTCTTGCTTTTGTTTTCAATATACTTGTTGAATGTTAAATGAAATAGTAGTTCTTGTGGGTTTTTTCTACACTAATAGAACAAAATTCCAGTATGTTTCTGTGTAAATTTCTTTTACATTTATCTCATTGTGTCTAATTTTAATTTTTTTCTAAAAAATTTTTTTACTGCACTAATAAGTAAGTTAGATTTCTGTTAATTACAACTAAACTCTTTTAACACAAAGCTTTAATATGCATGTAAAAAAAAGAGGCCCTGCATAAATGTTGCATGTACGCATAGTGAGCACAAACTTTTATTTATCTGTTAACTTCTATATGAACGGTAATTGAACGAAAATATAATAGATATGGTTAAGGATGGTAAAAAACAAAAAATAAATTTAAAAAAAAAAAACTTGCAATAAGTTACTGGTACAATACTTGACATTTATGCAATTATTACTTTACATGTACTTAAAGTTTTCAAATTTTTTAATTGTGAAATTTTTTTAAGGTCAGGTTTTAAAGTCAGAGTCAATAGACCTGTAGCTTGATCATCTCCGATCATATTGTTTCTTGCTGGTATTGGTTAATGTTTTTTTGGTTGACTCTCCACTGTTAGATAGTTAAAATGGCAGGGCTAATCAGTCAACAACTCCTTATTGTTTATTTTAAATTCACATGTTTTGGTCCTGAATCTTCAGGTGACAATCTATTGTTAGTTGTTCCATGTTGTAAGTTAAAATAAACCACAAGGAGGAAAATTTTTTGATTGATTAACCCTACCATTTCAACTAAATATAAGATGCATTGTGTCATCTTGCCATTTTAAGTGGTTCGACTGTGTTAGGGATGGATGGATCCCTAAACTGTGTATGGTTATTGCTTAAAATTTAGATTATAATCCTGAAACTCTTCTGATAAACCCAAGATCAGACCAGGTTCATAAACTATAATTTTTTTAATGCTATATTGTGTCAGGATAAACACAATCTTTTAACAAATGTCAAAACATTATATAATTTTTGTTAGAAATATACAATTCTAAAATGATGTGATGACTGTTTTAATTTTTGGTAGTTGTGGCAATTCAGTCAGAACTTCCATACATATGTACATACAGTATATATTCTATATGTATTGAGAAAATTAGAAGTTTTGACTGCATTCCCACAACAATCACAACTTTTAAAATTGCTCATTTAAACAGACCTCGCAAATCCTAGTTATTCCATTATATTTTGAATTACAGTATTAAAACAAAAAAATTGAAATTATAATATAGTTATATTACTATCATGTATTTTGTAAAAGGCTAGAAGTAATTTAAAACTAATACTTTTACTTTGGCTGTCAGTTAATTTTATCGTGCTTTTTCCTTAATATTATTTTAGGCAAGAGAGTATTTATTACTTAAACGCATAAATTTTATTTATTAAAATTGAACTTAGATAGATGCATATCAGAATTTTGATTTTTTACTCTTTTTAATTTGAAATTTGGTTATGGAGGTAAGTATGCACTTAGAGCATGGCTAATTTAACTGTTAGTGACTTATGCAGGTTTTCTTTGTTCACACAGCAAACTAAAAGGCAGAATCATCACATCCGGGTATGATGTTATAACTAATTTAACTAATATCTTTTCTTTTTCTCATTATTTCTCAAAGCTCCAATTTTTTTGCATTGAAATTTTATTTGCAAAGAAGTAACAGTTAATCTGCTGAAAAATTAAATATAAATGTTAAAAATTAAATATAACAACATACATACTGCAATGAAAAATTAGCACCGTCTTTTCACCTTAACTAAACAAAAAATGCTAGAAACATGACCTTTTTATTCATAATTATTTTCTATTCTAACTGCTTTGCACAAAAGCTTCTTTGTTTGTCGTGTGTGAATTGTCTATTTGTTTATTATTAACAAACAAATGTTTTCAATTACAGCAGTGTAGCTGACAATAAAGATTTTCATACCCAAGCTAGTAATGAGGATACACCATTCTTGTATTGCCTTCTTGAAGCACCTTCAAGAAAGGTAAATTACTTTTATTTGTTTTTTAATTTTTTAATTATATAATTATTTTTAAAGCCTGTTTGCTGCCCCCCTGCAATGAGGTTTGTTGAAAAGTCTTCTAAAGGGCCAATTTTAATAAGGGCAGATTCTGAAGGCTCTGTTATCGTTTGGGCAGTTCCACAAATAACCAATGCACAACTTGCCCAAATCAGGCAGCAGCCACCAAATAATCCGACAGGTTCAATGAATAGAAACTCATTATTTATTTATTTTGTTTATATTGTTTACTAAATTTGACAAATTCACAGCAATGGGACCTATTATTAGCACAAGTATCGCTGAATCTTGGGCAGCAATGAAACCCCCGCCTGTTGGAATCCTTGATCAATTGGTTTGTTTTTATCATAAGTATAGAATGTACACATTTACTGACATTGGATTTTTTGTTTAGGAAAGTGGTGCTAAATTAACTGCAAGTATTTATTTGCCTCAACAAGGGCGCTTGGTAGTAGGCAGAGACGATGGCACAATTGTAATTGTCCCTGCTACTCAGACTGTTATGTTACAGTTACTTCATGGCAATCATCAACAATATGATGGTAAGAATAATTAATAAAAAATAATTTTTTTTAAACATCATACCTCATACGCATTTCAAAATATATATATTTTTTTATAGTTGTAATTAAAAAACCTTTTTAATACATGATATGACAAATGTTTCTTTTTCTTCCAGATTGGCCGCCCCATCAGATGTTAGTTGGCCATTCTGGACGAGTTAATTCTCTCCTTTATCCATATCATGTTCATCCTCGCTACGACAAATCACATCTAGTCAGTGGTGGGGTTGATTTTGCAGTTTGTCTTTGGGACTTATACGCTAGTACTTTGCTGCATAGGTTTTGTGTCCATGCCGGAGAGATAACTCAGCTACTGGTTCCACCAAACACTTGCAGTGTATGTAATTTATAAGTTAACTTTATAATATGTAATTGTAAGACCTGGCCCTAATTATTTGACTTTCTGCAGCCCCGAGTTTTAGAGTGTATATGCTCTGTTGCTAGTGATCACTCAGTTACTTTGCTTAGCCTTACAAAGAGAAAATGCATTGTACTTGCCTCGAGACATTTATTTCCGGTTGTGAATATAAAGTGGAGGCCCTTGGATGACTTCATGATTGTGGGTTGTTCAGATGGAACTGTTTATGTGTGGCAAATGGAAACAGGCTAGTTGATAAAAAACAAGTTTGTAGCTTGCTCATTTTAATGACTGGACATGTTATAAATAGGCCATTTGGATCGAGTACTTCATGGAATTAATGCTGAAGAGGTGATGTATGCCTGTGATGAAAACACCTCGTCTGCAATTTCTGGAGAGTCAGGTTTGGCTAACCCAGCAGTACATTTTTTTAGAGGTCTTAGACACAGAAATATATCAGCCATTCGTCATGCTACTCAGGTAATAAACAATTCATTTCTCTTTTTATAATAAAATATGATGTTTATTTATTTATGTATTTTGAATTAAAGCGTGGGCTTCATCAGCTACAACAACTCAGTCACCATAATCATCACCATGGTGATGACCAACAGAAACCAAGAGCCTTCCCGCTCATGATACAAGGGTTAAGAACAAATCCTAAGGATCCTGAAAGTCATATATTATGCTTTGATATAGAAGCTCTTATAGGTGAAATATCATATGAAATTTTATTTAATTTGCAAGTTAATAAGAATTACATTGATATTGGTTTTTAGTTGAGCTTTTGAGCGAAGAATATAGTGCTATGTCTCCTGGTACTCTAGAAGCACATGGTCTTATCAATGCCTCAGAGTATCAAAAAGTTGCTGCTCTTACGACATCCGCTTCACCTGATGCTCAGAAGAAAATAGCTGGTTAGTAACAGTTTATTTCATTACGCATTTAAAATTAATATTGACTGTATATATTTTAATAACAACATTAAAAACATTAATTTCACTCATTTCTTCTTCAACATGCTAACATCAGACTTCTTTGGTAAAATGAAAAATAAAGCAGGAGACATGGAAAGGATGCTTAAGGAAAAAGATAAACACGGTAAATTTATTAGAACGTTTTCCATAATTTGCACTGCTGACCTACAATTTTGCCACACGCCATTAACAAACATGAACATGGTTCATTAGAATAGTTATAGGCATAAACTGAAATGGAACAATGTATTAATTGAAAAAGAATCATTAAACTATTGTAACACAAGAACTTGTGCTTTCAAGTTCCTACATGTTCAGTTTTGACTTTAGATTACATTTTAAAGTATTATTTTTCACTCTGTAGATGATAACTGGTAGGAAATAAATAGTTCATGCTTATTGTACTGTGTGTGAAAAAAAAAGCATTGTACTGGATGACACATGTGAATATATATTACATAAAATTTTTGTCGCTTTATAAATGTTTTTAATTTTTTTTTAGATCTACAATTTTTTATTCAATCATATATGGTTGTTTAATAATACATACATATGTTTGATTATAGGAATCATTGCCAAAATGAAAGAGGGTGCAGAAAACATGCAAACCAAATTACACGCAAAGGCTGAAATTGTCGGATTCAAACCTATTTCAAGTGACTCTAAAGGTACATTTTTATATATTTTATTTATTATTACATTAAATATGATATTACATCCTTTTTTATTTTTGATTGATAATTTGATTTATTAAATTAAACTTTATATTAAAGTTTACTTGACTGCATACAAGTGAGAAGTTTTTAAATAGCTTTGTAAGAGCAAAATAAATAGTTGATTAATGCATTGGCTATGGCAAACATGGATTCATGTATTTTAGTCAAGCCTCAGGTCTTTTCTACATTTACAAAAGCGTTTGAGGTGGTGATAGTTGTTTTGTCAGAATATTGCTGTCTTAATATCACTTCGCATGGATTGTACACTATCGTTTACCATTTGACATTTGTAAATTGGTTAAGCTGTTCAAAAGTTACAGCATTTTTGGTAACAAAAGAACCACATGTATTGCGGGTCATGTTATTTAATTAAAGCTCCCATAATGAATGCATTAAAAAGAGCAGAAATATAATCTACTTTTAATCACAATGGTAGGTACAACATGACTGTTGATTTCTATAGTAGGTAATTTTAACTTATATAGGGTTATTAGGATGGAGGGTAAGAAAAAATTTAAAGGGTAAATATTAAAATAATCTGTTTAAGTACAGTTATGCTACATTGCATATTAGATTATGAAACTATAAACACAATAATTCAAGTGCTGCCTAGTGAAAATCTAATTAAATTTGCAATTAAACTTGTCAAAACTGCATTTTTATGAATAATTTGTGAACAGACTACATAACAATTATTATAGTACTATTAATGTTTGATTATTTGTAAAGTTAACATTCCTAACTTTTACATTGATATGGTGGGGGTTGTACTGGCCAATATTGTTAGGGTAACTGTTTCTTGGGATTGGAATTTTTGTTGATAATTTGAATATAAAATGTTAATTCACCCTAGAGCTAAACTGAGTGTCACAAATTTGGGAAAATGAGATAAATTGATATTCCAGAAAGTTTTTAAACCTGATAGATTGTAGAACTGATAAGTCTAGAAGGAAATCATTTCCTTTTAAACACAATGTGCCTGTTATGTCAACATTTCGATAATTCTAATCATTTGTTTGTAAACTCAAATAACTCATAAACCTATTTACTAGGACACCTACATTGAATTACATTGATATGTGACCACAATAAAAAAAAGTTGCTAAAAATTGAATTTGTAAAAGGTGTAAACTGTAAAATTGTAATACTGAAAAGTTGTGTTTTTGCACATATCCAGTTTTTCCCCTAGAGTGCAGATTTATAGTTATACATAATAGTAATAATTTTATAGTTGCTAGTAGTCTAGGTCCATTCCCATGACATGTGGACATGATGCCCTCTATGATGAATTTTGCTGATAAGGTGCCTTGAAGTGTTGTTTTTATTGTTTTTCATCTTTCATTGAACTATAGGGGTTGCTAGGTAGCAAATCTTTTTGTTTAGGTTAGGTTTTGAGGGATTTGTGAATAAAGATTTAAATTTACATGTAATATTTTATTATTTACATAGTGCTATCATAGTTATTTTAGTCCACCCTGTATGAAACTGCATGTCCGGGATTGTTTACAACAGTAGTTTGTACTGCAGAATAGTGAGCTGGAACGGCAGCATAATTAAGGGGAGTTGCGGCTACGTTGTAAGGAGTGGCAAGACTGAAGGGGGTTGCAAGGCTGTAGGGGGTGGCAACAGAATATCCAAGGGCTCTTTTACTCCTGAGGTGAGCTGCAAGATGGGCTGACTTGGCCAAAGCGACTGCAGGTGTATCGACGGGGAGGTCATTTGCAACTACTCTGTATCCTAGAGCATCAGCAACATAGTCAGTCCTGTGTACTTGACCATCATGAGGGTTGACATAGCTGTAGGAGCCAACTTTGTTTCCATGGGCGTCTTGGTGGGCACTGTGAGTCTGGAGGGGCTCAGCGTGACCGTAGGAAGCCTGTCCAAGTTCAGTCTGGGCATGCCATTGAGTCTTGGTAACAGCGGGAGTAGCTACAGCTGGTACAGCGGCTACAACAGGGGCAGTGGCAACAGCTGGTACAGCGGCTACAGCTGGGACAGCGACAGATTTGGCTACCAGTGCTGGTGCGGCTGCAACAACCGGGGTTACTACAGACTTGGCAAGAGGTGCAGTTAAAGCAGGGGTTGAAAGATATTGGCTGTAAGGCAAGAGACCCGGGGCACTGTAAAAGGACGGATTAAAATGTCCAAGACCAAGAACTGAAGTGTAGGAGTCATAGGCGAATCCTGGATGGGCGGCACAACAAGCCACCAGGGCACAGATAACTGCCTGAAAATTAACAAATATGGTTTAATATCAGCTTAAAAACAACCACATTTTCCCCAATATTCATTTTTAGTAATTTTATTAAACTTTTTTTTCATAGAATAGGCCTTTTGTTTAACTAACTGCTGAAAATAATTGAATAATAATAAAGTAATAAAATTTTAATAAAAAAAATAAATATTGAGTACTAGACTACCGTAAAACGACAACCAACCAAAAATTTAAGTTTTTATTTAATCACAAATTAAAAAAAAAAAAATTGTTGAATGGAGTGGGTTTCTAAAGTGAAAAGTGCTATGATTATTTCAATCAACCCGAGGGAAGAACCATTTAAGAAAATGTAATCAAAGTGAAACTAATTCATAATTCAGTTTATCTCCAACTCACCAAGGTCTTCATGTTCACCAGGCTAAGAAAAGTGGAGTCTGAAATTTTAGGATACTAGCGTCTTGTTTTATACTCATGATGCCAAGGACGAAGTTTAAACTTCCTTGTAATTTTTTGAACTCACAAAGGTCGGTGGCCTTTTCTTTCAACAGTTATGTTTTTAACGTCTAAGTCTAATATAGATATACCATATACCCTTGGTACTACCTACATATTTATTTGTCAACATTATAAATTATTACTACACTTCATAAGTAGTACACGGACATAAATTTCATTTAATTACAAATGCTGTGCTAAATGCTTGATTCGTCGTGTACAAAGCTATAAAGCAGAAGAACTAGATATTGGGTTGTCCGGAAAATAATGCAGGATTTTGGTATTAAACAAAAAAAAGAAACTAGTTACTTTAAAGCAATGTTCTTTAATCAAAATAATTTCCNAATGAGTAATCCTGTAAACGTAAACAGAATATTTTATATAGATTTTTTTTAATGAAAACTTAAAATCCTGCATTATTTTCCGGACAACCCAATAAATCCACCAAATATAAAACACAGGATAACAAAAAGCGTCTAGTTCAGGGCTTATTTCAACCCACGATTCATAGACGGTAGACGTTTCTGGTATTAAGAACAAACATCGTTATGAACAGAAAATGTGCTCCTCTTCTTGGATTTCGTGGCCTTTAATAATTTTTTTTACACAAATAATACCAACAATTTAAGATATATCGATCTTGTTTTTCCGATTTTGAAATAATAATACTTAGACTAAAGCTTTTGCAACTGGAATAAAATCTTACATACGGTCTACATATGCTCTTTTGTAGAGAATAGTAAAAGAATTGTTGGTCCAAAACATTCTCCAGGCTCAATTGCTTTTCCAAAGATACAAAACTTATTGACTGAATATTATTTAAGAACAAAACGACCAAGGTTGCAAGTTATGAAACTATATTCTTTCTTTTTAACCATTATATTGATTGTAGGTTGTTTCTATTTAAACCACATTAATCTTTTCATTTTTATTTCTTTTGACTTTTCGACAGCGTTCGCGCCATATTCATTTTCAGAGAAATAAAAAGGAAAATGAAACGTCGCAAGAAATCAAAAATCAAAATATGACTTAATTAAAAATAACTTACACCATAAAGACTTAATTATAAAAGCTTCAAAAAGATATACATTACAACTCTTATAATCGACACTTGGTATAAACATTTTATTTGAAAACCAGTTCTTTTTGCTCATATTATGTATTATTTTTGTAAGTCGCGTGGTCGCACTGGTCCGTTGGTTGAGCCTACCGCATAACTAGACCCGGATTTGTATGCAATCGCTAATTTTTTTGCTAACACTTAAGACCGTGATAATTAGATATTTATCCGAATCATACCTCCTTGCACGGTGGTTCAAATTTGATTCTGGATATTTTTGCTTATTTGCTTTTGAAACAGTTTTGATTGTTTATAAAAGTAAAAATAAACTAGACAACTAAGGACTTAACTAAGGGAGGAAAAAGGCAAGAGCCTAAAATTTTATTCTGATTTCAGTTAATTTTCCAGGAAAAAAGACGAAAGCAAACCGGCACAAAAGAATTCACACTAAATCGGCATCTTCCATTATTTTGAAAGGAAATAGGGAACTCATTGTCACTTGAAACATAAAAATATAGCGCCCATTAATATTTCCAACCTAGTAAACATTTAAAAAATAGTAAATACCAAAAGAGAGAACTTAACGTTCTTCTGAAATAGCAGGCTGGATTTTTCCTTTTAACCATTTTAATTTAACGAACAAATTTAATCCAAGCCGATCAGGATTTATATATATTACAACAGAAATATAAAAAAATACTGGATTGAGTGAATTGAGGTAAATTAATGATATCTTAAATGGAAACAATTAGGTTGTTATGTAGGGAATCTACTATCCAATTAATTTTAAATTACTACGAGTATGCTCGTTTCGCCTATGTAGACGTTGGAAAGTTTTTTTGGGGAACAAATATTTTTTGAGCAGTAAATGCGTATTTTAATATTTTTAGACCAAATGATATAGCATATTTAAGGTTTTTTTTAGTACATATTATAATGGCATGACATATTGGATGGTTTTTTTACCGATGTTGTTTCAACTATGAGATTTATGAATCCTCGGAGTGTCGGTGTTTTAAGTATGTCGGGTTCGAACACGGGACCTTTATCTTACCGTGATGAGCGCTACATCATTGTCTTGATCATCAGCCGTTCGGCCACCGATGCCCCTTAGGGCTGTAATCATAACAAACAATCCTTGACATTGGATTTTTTTTTTAAATAAATATAAATACAACCTCCTATTAAAGCAGAATGACAACAATAAATATTTTGTAATTACCCTATCAAACATTACAAATAAGACAGTTGTAAAATTAATGTTTAATTATTAATTGTTATTATTATAAGTTCTCCGAATTTTTAGCTTCAGGGAAAATTTCTCAGCTGAAAATAATTTCGCACACCTTTCCACTTGCTCAATAAACTATGTGAATACATCATTTTACAGCATTTTTTATGTAGATTGCAATAAAAATATAATAAAAACCATTAATGTTTATCAATAATCAAAAAATTCTAAAAACAAAATATTTTGAAGTAAAACAGGTAATATTTTTTTCGTGAAATTAATATGAAATTTCGTTTTAACACTCTACAAATCCTTAAATATAAATTTTTGTTTGAATTTAAATGTATCGATTTTTTGACCCCTAAAATTTTAGAAGTCGTTATTAGAATATTTGATTGAAACGGCTATAAATGATTTTAACGTAGAACAGACCATTTGAAAGAAGAGGAACGTAGCTTTTTAACGACGTGTAAACTATAAAAATATATAAAAGATTTCTATAAGAAAATACACAAAATAGCAAAATTATTTGTCAGAAATTAATCTCGTTAAAAAAATGAAAATAATAGTCCGTTTTTAATGTTTAATACAGTTATAAAATTCACTTGACAATTTCATTAAAATGAATTATCACCATGAAAATTGGTCCAGTAGCTATTGTGAAAATGATATTAGAACTTTCACTGGGAATGTTAGTCACGTCTTCGAAATAGTCAAAAAATTAATTTACGCCACTTTACGCGAAAGTCGGTATCCAAGGGTTTTATAACGCTAGAACTCCGGCAATGAGATAAAATCCAAGTTTTTGACCATTTTCTGGCCTACTTTGCTTACAGAATGTTTGTTAAAATATGCAAAAAACAGCGTTTTGTTTATTTATCTTTTTTAATCAAACCAAATTAGAATATTCTGCTTCATAGAACATTTTTGTTTTTATGTTAACCACCAATGAAATTATTACACCAGAAATCTCTACCGATTTATGCTTATTTAATTAAATTTTCATTATACGTATAATTTTTACTAATATTTTAATTTTTACAATAAAGGCTAGTGGACCGATTTTCATGGGTGATACTTCGTTTCAAAGATATAGTCAAGTGCATATTTTAACTCTATCAGACATTAAAATCGGGCTATTTATTTTTATTAAAAAAAGACAAATAATTTTGTTATTTTTGTATTTTCTTATGGAACATTATTTATGTATATTGTTATGGCATATACGTCGTTAAAAAGATACGTTCTTCTTTCAAATGGTGTTTGACGTTAAAATTCTTTTAGCCGTTTTAATCAGATATTCTGATAAAGACTTCTTAAAAATCGGAAACATTTTAGGGGTAAAAAAGATAAATTTCAATTCAAAGAAAAATTTATGTTTAGGGGTCTCTAGAGGTGCGAAAACGAAATTTCATATTAATTTCACGAAAAAAATTATGACCTAGTTTGCTTAAAAAATATTTGGTTTTTAGAATTTTTTAAATCAATACTATACTATATTTTTATTGCCATCTACATATAATAAAATGCTGTAAAACGATATATTCCCTTAGTTAATTTGAGCAAGTAGAAAGTCGAAATTAAAATATTGAAAAACAGAAAATTTCAATATTCAATTCTTTTTTGCGTAATCAAAAGGAGTGGCGTATACGTGTCCGATATTTTGAAGTGTAGGACACCAAAAAAGTTATTGACGTTATCCATATCCGTGACCCATCAAGTATCACCTGGTCTTGGACTGGTCGTCCCCTTGTGAGACAAAAGTTCCGGAACACGTACATATTATTTATGTTGCCCAACATTGAATCAATGTTGTACGTTTTCGATGGAGAACTTGAGACATGGGATTTTTTGTATCGTGACTCTCCCGGAACACACCGTTTCTTGTCCCGAGATACATTTCCGCAACAAATGTAGCTAGACTCTAGTTCTGTGATTTTATTTTGCTTCTTCACATAGTAGTGACACATGATGTAGTTAAATATTTATTGTGGTGAATTGGACGAAGCATATGGCTATATTAAGCCAAGGGACTTAAATAATTTAAACTTATACAAACGATTTTAGTAATTTATTAAAAATAGCTGTTAATCGTTAAGGATCATTGTCTCATGTTATTCGATAATCGAGCCGGTGTTCTGACCTTGATTCAAAGGCGTGGCTGTGGCGTTTCAAGGAGAACTGGAGATCTATAAGGATATATCCTGTTTTGTTTGGCCTCTTTTTCTTCTAGATTCTTTGTTCTTTTTGAAGTAGTTGAGAGTAATCTCATATCAGAAAATTTTGTTCATATCCAGGCTAGTACGAGCAATTTTTGAAGCGTTTAATTCCGTCAATTGCACGCCATCCTCTGTAGTAGAAGAGGTGTGGGCGATCGTTTTCAGGCACACAAGTCTCCCGGTCGGGTGTGACGGCCTTGCACTTGACTCGCCCTTTATTTCCTATCAACGCCACCTACCTATTTTTTACGTGAAATCTCGTTGGATTAATTTAAAATTATTTACGATATTTTAAAACATCTTAATAAATTGTAAAATTGCGTACGAAAAAGAACCAATCCATCATGCGATTAACGAAGTTATTCTGTGACGGTCCAAGAAGATATTCTGTGTATACTCCGTATATTCATTTTTGGTTCAAGAAAAACGACCAAATCTCAAAACCAAAATATGTCTAATAATTAGTGCACATTAATTGGTGTATCCCGCTTCCTGAAAATTACTGAACGGTCTAACAACTTTGATGTTATGTATGATTGGGCTAGACTGTAAGAAGGTTTATCTATGAAGTACATGATGATATGGAATGCTTCCAAATAAATAGTCCTTCTTTCTTTTATTTGTCTTTCTGCCTCTTTTTTCATCTTATTTAAATAAAAGTAAATGTGTATTCAGTTAGTTATTAATATTTATTATAACTTTTTACCACACCATTTCATTTCTCTTTTGATAATTTAATTAGCTTCTGTAGATAAATATAAGATCGGAAAGATTTATAAGAATAAATTTTGTTTATTTTTTGTTATTTTAACTATTATGTATATAATATTTTCAATTTGAATTTGCTCGCACGCAGATCATTTCTTTTCAGGTTTTTTACAAAATAGTTTAAAATATTTTTTTAGCAAGAAATAAGTTGACAGGCTCTTTGGCCTTCCAAATGTCTCTGATTTTAGTAGAAATTAACCAGTATAGTTTCCATTTACTATTCCATTAGTAATAATGAAACATTAAGATGCCCAACCTTTGTCTAAATTTTTTTAAAGACTTATTGTTAGTTTGCAGCGGTTTGGAAATCTGGATTGTAACTAAAATTTACATAACAAGACTCTAAAAGACTAAGTATTCTTACATGGTCTGCTGGAAGTTTTGGGAACAGAAAAAAACTGACTTTCAATTTTTATTGACTGACATATTTTTTGGAAGGAAAAGAATAGTAATAAGTGGTTATAGTGAGGCATCAATGGCTGAAGCAGTTAAGTTGTTAACAAAATGACTCACCACTGTAAGTCCCAGGTTTGAATCCATCTGCATTTGAACCTGACAAACTTGCTAGCTTTTTTCCCCATAAACATTGGCCCCCTGCGGGTTTATATAACCTTATATAAGGCCATAACCAATTATAATATGTACATTTTTCAGGTGATGGTAATGAAGTTAGTCGTGTGAAGGTATGTGAGGCAAATCTTATGATGGAACTTTGCCAGCTCCTGCTTTCTCTTCTGCACGCTTGGGGGCTGGATCCCCATCTTGATCTTCTATGTGAGAGTAAGCTTGGTCTCTTGAGGCCGCTTGTCCCCGTCTCATTTGGAGTAATTTCCAAAGCAGGTTAGCAGAAAAAAAAAATCAATATTTTGATATTTGTACAAATTGAGATTTATTTAAGGTTATATGAGTCTTTTACTTCCGACATGGCAACTCTGCCAGAAATCTCCACCATCTCTTGAAAGTAACCCTTCAGGGGGATCGAGCCTATCAGCTCAGATACCTCCAGAGCTGGTAGAATTGGAAAATGCCACAAGACAATTTACTTCAACTACACATTGGGAATTGAGCACAAGTGTAACAACAAATCATTTGTTGGCGATAGTTGCACTTGCGAATACACTCATGTCTATGAACAATGCTTCATTTGTCGCAGAACAGGAAAGAAATAGAAAATTAATGAGGTATTTTTTACATTCATTTATTATTATCAATTGCAATCTTGTAATATTAATTGGTTTTTGAAGACAAAATACCATTCGTGCATGGGGCCCAGATGAAATTGCTAACGAAGAA
Source organism: Cimex lectularius (assembly GCF_000648675.2). Taxonomy (NCBI): domain Eukaryota; kingdom Metazoa; phylum Arthropoda; class Insecta; order Hemiptera; family Cimicidae; genus Cimex; species Cimex lectularius. Next base: position 735,878 of record NW_019392633.1, on the reverse strand, counting down.
ACAGTTTCATCTCAAATCAAGCAGGGCTGGTGCCTCCTCGCAACTCTCCACTGTGTACTTTTACCAGATAAAGTGGCACAAAGAGGTTCTAAAGCATTCAAAAGGCCTCGAGTGGAGATGATGGCATCAAGATGGCAACATCACTGTTTAGAAGTATGCAATGGCTCATTCAGCATTCGTGCATATATTATTTTACAAACTTCATTTAGGTAAGAGAAGCAGCCCAAGCTCTTCTTCTTGCAGAATTGACTAGACTTGGCGCTAAGGGAAGAAAAGCTTTAGTTGATCATTGGGCCCAGTACCTACCAATGTACAACTCAAATGAAACACAAAACACAAACGCACCACCTCCTCTAGCATCCACTCCAAATCAAATCCAAGTATTTATATAATATATTTACAGGTTAAATTACTTACTGGATGCATATTTTGATTCTGACATTTTTAGCCCCAACCTACACAACAACCAGTTGAAAGCAACCATCCACAATTACATGAAGAGGATGAATTTGAAGATGAAGAAATGGCTGAGGGTATTTTTTTTTAATTGATTCCCAACCCATTAATTCTTAAATGTTTATCATTTTTATAGAACTGTACTTAAGAAAACCATCATCAGCTGCAGAACTTAAAAGAAAACAGACCACTGCAGTAGTGTTGTTAGGGGTTATTGGATCTGAGTTTGGGCAAGATGTTGGTGAAAAGAAAAAAGAAGGCGATCAAAGGAGAAAAAGCTCTATAATTGAAGGATTCGGCATTGGAAATAATAATCTCGCTAGATTAACAAGTTTAGCTTTAACATACCTTTTACTCACACCACCCTCTAATCGCCTTCCAGCACATACCCCATTAAGAAGAGCAGCAATAGATTTAATAGGTAGGGGCTTCACAGTTTGGGAGCCATATATCGATGTAAGCAAAGTTCTACTAGGACTCCTTGAGCTTTGCTGTGATGCTGATAAGCTCATTCCTAGGTACGTCAAACTAGTAATTCTATTAAGAATATAGTTGTTCATTGTTGGATTGCCGTAGCATGACGTATGGACTTCCTTTAACACCTGCTGCTGATTCAGCTAGGACTGCTAGACACGCTCTTACTCTGATTGCAACAGTTAGGCCTGCTGCCTTCATTACAACCATGGCTAGAGAGGTAAGCCTTGTAATAAATTAAATACTTGCAGTAAAAAGTAACATTTTGTTTGTAGGTTGCAAGATACAATACACTCCAACAGAATGCACAGACATTAAATGTCAATTTGTCAAATGCAGTGCTGCACAGAGCCAAACCTGAAATTCTGCGTTGTGTTGAACTACTGATTGAGAAAATGCATGCTGAAATGGCCGATCTTCTTGTTGAGGTACGGTACACAAAACATAAAATGTATTTTTAAAAAAAGGAACTTTTGTGTTACAATTTTATTAGAGATAAAATATATTAGAGATAACCACTATAATTTTATTATTTAGGTTGTGGATGTTATATTGCATTGTGTTGAATCTGGCCATCTAAAAGTAAAATGCTTGAGTGAGGTATTCCCTGCAATCTGCCGTTTTAACCAAGTGAGTCACTGCCCCTCTACAAGAAGAATTGCAGTTGGTGCCAAGTTTGGCACAATCGCTTTATATGAACTTAGATCGTCTAAATGCCAGGTACTTATGTTTATGATAATGTAGCGCCTCAAATGTAATGTAATGGCAATGTAATCTAAAATGAACACAATTTTTAGCAGTAACTAATTAAAAGTACCCTATTTCATGATGAAAATGTTTTGAGTATAAATATGTCAATGTTAATTAGTATAAAAAATTAATCTTAATGCTGTTTTATTTAATAAGCACATTAGTTACTGGAATTACTCTTATTATTACATTATTACATATATGTAATAAGGTAACATACATTTACTTATTATTAATTTTTATTATTGATTAAAAATGTTTTGTTGCAATTTATGAGTATAATTTAAAATGTGTTTAAATAATTATCAATTACAATAGTATAAGTTGACCTCACATGTTAATTTTTTTTTCATGTTACTTTAAGACCATCAAAGCCCACGATTCTGCGATAACAGCCAATGCTTTCTCTCCAGACGGTAAATATTTAGTGTCATATAGCTGTGGTGAAAACAAGCTTTCATTTTGGCAGGTATGTTGTATAAATGGCACAACTAATGTTTGACTATTATTAAATAAAATATTTAATGAATTTCAGACTTCAACAGGCATGTTTGGTCTAGGAAACAGTCAAACAAAGCGAATTAAAACATACAGCACTTCTCCAGTGGCTGAAATATCGAGGTTAAATCCCATGAGGGCTGCCAAATTGGTCTGGATCAGCAATAGAACAGTGATACTGATGTTGGCTGATGGGTCAGAAACAAGATTCAATGTTTAAATGTGTGCCACTGGTTTTTTTTTGTCTTTGTAAATTTTTAGTCAAATTTTAGAAAAAATGCTAATCTGATGCCAATTGCTATTTTTTAATTTTAGTTTACAAAATATGTATTACTAATATTCAAAAAAGGCAAGATATTTTAACACATATTCTGACAATAACCTATTTTTGTTACACATGTTTTAACACAAGATGTAATAAGAATTTCAAAATGTATTATACAGAAATCCATACAAATTTAAATATTATCTACCCGTCCCGATCATTTATGTATTATATTATAAGCTTTACAAAATTAACATTTAACATGTAAGTTATAACACACAAAACTTAAGTAAATTGTTACGCATTACTTCATTATATTTTAAAATACTGCATTATAAGTATTGGGTTGTCCGGAAAATAATGCAGGATTTTGGTATTAAACAAAAAAAAAGAAACTAGTTACTTTAAAGCAATGTTCTTTAATCAAAATAATTTCNAATGAGTAATCCTGTAAACGTAAACAGAATATTTTATATAGATTTTTTTTAATGAAAACTTAAAATCCTGCATTATTTTCCGGACAACCCAATAATTTACATTCCATGCAATATCTGTTCTTTTATTTGAAATATAAGTTAAAATTCTTTGATAGTTACCTAAAAAAGTAAAAGCAATTTTATATCGAGATTATTCGAATAATACATACTGTAATATTTAGTACATTATTTTCAATAATATTGTTAATGTTAAAAATATTTATTAAGAAATTATAAAAGTATTGTTAGAAATGATGAATGATGGAGTGAGTGCGGTGTTCAATCCTTTTTTTTTTTTTTTTTTTTTTTTTAAAGATAGTTCCTACGCACAGTAAGTTACAAGGAACTGTGTTTTTAAAAAAAGTAAGTATTGTTGCTGTATTGCTTTAGAATGTTGAAATCGGCAGAACATTCCAAAGAAAAATTGTTTTATGTTGGAGTAAATGTGATATCAATAAAGATATGCTATCCAACATTAAAATTTTGTTTTATCCAAAAGTTAACCATACAAATAGGTTTTTTATACTTCTTTTCCTAATAATTTTTGGAAAAAATAAAGATCTTTAAACACTGAAGAAAAATCACAGGTGTGATTAATAACTGTTGGGTTGCCTGGAAAAAAATGCAGGTTTATGGTTATAATATATAAAATAAAAACAATTAAATTAACACAATTTTAAACATTTTTTATTAATTAAAATACCCTCCATCACTCTCAATATACTTCAATTCAATGAGTGTCATCTATTCTGTACCATGTCAAACGGGAGTGAAGAGTTGGCGATATGAGACTCAAGTCAATATAAGAGTTTTCCAGATCTCATACTAAGATGAGTAGGGACAGAGCCATTAAAATTATTTAGGTTGCATAAGTTCATAAAATTTTCAATCACTCTACCATGTTCATCCAAGTTGCTTCCACCCCATAGTGGATTATGTCCATTTAGGTCACCTAATATTAGAACTGGTTGAGGGAGGCGATTATATCAATTAGTTCATTTATTTCGATTTTTTGACCAGGCGAAATGTATAGGGAGCACACTGTACATTGGAATGGGGTTAATATTCTAGCAGCTATAATTTGTAAATCAGAACCTGTGTCTATTTAAAAATATGGAATTTCATTTTTAATCAGTATATTCACACCACTGCATGCAATTAGCTCGCCCATATGGTCTTTTCTGAGTACATTATATTGTCTGAAATAGAATTTTTGATTGGGTTTAAGATTTGTTTCTTGTAGGCATGATATAGAAAATTTAAATTTTTTAACAAATATTCAATATCATTTTTTCTATGTATAGCTCCATTTACGTTCCAGTGCAGTATTGCATTTGCCATAGTCATTGCCAGATCAATGACAATGTTGCTTAGTTTATCAACTTGTTCCACTAAAAGGTTTGAACTCAAAGCATTTAGGGTTGAGAAGTCTGAAGTCCTTGTCGAGAAGGGGAGGAAGAAGTATTGGATGTGGTCTGATCGGTGGAAGAAAGAACCTCAGAATTAAATTCAGAGGGGATTTTGGCAATTGGCATATTAACGACTTGTGAGTAAGAACGTGTGCCCGTAGTTTTATGAGTTTGTCTACGAAGAAATGATTCGGCAATTTTTGTAAGATGTATTTTCACTTATCCAAATTTTTTCTATGTATTTCTCTCTGATATAAACAGGGCATGACCTATGTTAGGGTGACAGCTACTACAGTTTATGCATATAGAAGTATTTGAGCGATCTTTTGCATCTTCTCCGCAGTTCCCACAATTTTTAGTTTGACAAAATTTACTGACGTTTCTGTATCTGAAGCATGAAAAACACATTAGGTCAAGAGGCCTAACTTACGCAGAAAGAGAGTCGAAAGCAACTTTGTCTGGAAGTTCTGGTCTTTCAAAAGTCAATATAAGGATAGGAGTTAGGACCTTAATTTTATTTTGTTTCCTAAACATACGTTGTACTTTTAACGTTGTTTGGCTAGTTCTGTCTCAATTTTGTCTTCATCACAATTCAGTAAATCAGGGGCTGTTATGACTCCCTTCGAGTAATTAAGCGTTTTATGAACATTGAATTTAATTGGAATGTTTTCAAGGGTTTTCATACCATTCAGATTTAGAAAATCCTTTTCACAAGAGACATTCAATAAAACCGTACCATTTTTCAAAATTTTACATTCACCTGGGGGCAAATACTTTTTATAAATTTGCAAATTTTAAAAGGGCTGAAGTTATTAAATGTCTTTTTGGAACATAATTCCATAAATGAAATAAAATATCGGACCGATTGTGATAGTGAAAAGTTAAACTAAGCATTCTGGCTCAGTATCGATACTTTTAATACATTTTTTTATTATACATATTTATTGGATTAATTTAATAGTCAAACGATCATGCTATTTGTATATTTAAAAAAAGGACGACTTGCTAATTGTTTATGTATTAAAAGGTTCGACGTTAGTAAAAACAAACTGCCAAGCCTTTAAGCATGGTGTATTTTTTTAATAATATTTAAACGGTTTTATAATCGGTTTTTGTTACTTATTATTATTTATGTTTAAATCACTAGTAATTTATTGGATATGATCTGTTAGTTTTCCTCCGATCTTTAATAGTCAATCGCAAATATCGATGTATCGAATCTAAGGACAGGTCTTTAGTGGCTCTACAGGTTTCTGTACCGTTTAACTGTAAAGTTCAATTCAAATTCAGCCTCACAGACTGGGGAAAAAAGTGCTTCTTAATAAATAAAACGCCGATCTGTTAACATATAAGGTAAGAAAGTCGTATTCGTTTTCCAAAACAGGCTGAGTACACAATCAGTTTTTGCCGCCGTTCTCTTGAGCCAAAACAAAAATCGTCTTGGTCAATAAGTATCATCTCGTTTTTGTTATCCATCATCACGACATTCGACATTTATAATTACAATATATACAATCGCTAAATTTACAGGGTAGGAATATTTGTCGAATAATTCACCTGGATTCGCGTCTCGCCCTGACCACGTTGACTTTATTCTTTTCTTTATTGTAAAAACAGTGTAAAACCTTGGGCTTCATCTCATAGAGGTTCCAGGCACGAAGAAGTTGTCCTTGCTGTGCTCAGAATTGGTCATTGTAGACTTACTCATTCTTATCTCATGGCAAAAAAAGAGACTCCGCTTTGTAATGTTTGCACAGAAAGAATAAAAGTTAAACACATTTTGACAAATTGCAAAAAATATGTAGAAGAAAGACATCGGTTGGAAATTCCAACCAACATTTCTCGCTTGGTGATGACTCCGACCAAATAGACAAACTAGTAACTTTCCTTAAAAAAACTAAACTAATTTAGGAAATACGAAGATAAAATGATATAATAATTTAATACAAAAGAACATTCATTTTATGCAATAATATGTAATCTACTCAATGTTGGGAGGTGTCTTGGGGTGCGGTTTGGGTGCCCATCTGGTGGTGGTTAGGGATGGTTGTGAAGGGGTGTCCGGGGCGTGTGATGCTGCTGGGGCCCAGGTTTCCGCTCGGGGGGGTTCCTGAGCTGTGGCCCACTCACCACCCAGTTTGAAAGTTTTTTAAGGCGGAAAATGACCCAAAGTGGTTGATCGCCTTTTATAATTTATAAGTTAAAAAAAAAGTACAGACATGTGTGGTGAGTAGTGACCTTTAGTTGATAATTATTAATTAGAATCGTGAAATACGGTCTGGTGTGATGTAGGTTTCATAAAAACATTTTCTTTATCGTGCCAATGTTTCGATCTTTATTGAGATCATCTTCAGGGCCTGGGATTTACAAACATTGTTTAAATTTAACAAATACATGTAGGTTGTGGAAAAAAGTGAATTTATACAATGCAAAATATATTTATATTATTTTTTTTTTAATCAATTTTTTATATCAGAGTACCAGTGAGATATATCTGTTTTATGTTTATATATGTTGGATTTTGAAAGGGTGGGAAGGAAGTCGGTATAGAAAAGACATTTTTATGTAAGGCAAAGTCCTACGCTACCCACCACTTTGAACACAAACACAATTTCGACTTCCTTCGATTCGAGAAAATGCTTCGAAGCCTGAAATTCGAGGTGTTTCCTATCATCCATGGTTCTCTTGGTACATACCCCCTGCAGATAACAAGAGTCTACAGTAGTTAGTAAAATATTAGCTATTGACAGGGAAATGCTGCAATCCATTTGGGAAGTAGATTGGAAGATTGTACAATGAGAAAAATCATTTTATGAAATGGAATATGGACTTAATAAGTGACCCTCAACAATTCACTGCACCATCTCCCAGTATAAGGAGTTAGGTGATGATGAAAACAGACCTGTTTAGGCCACCCAGAAAAAAAGAACGCCATTTTCAAAGTGCGTTGTGTTCTGTGTTCCCAAAATTTTATGTATCAGGATTACAATATTTCAATTATACCCCAACCAATATGAAAAACTGTTAACTAACTAAACTAGAAGCACTAAGCAAGAAGAACAGGGAGAAGCGCCAACAGTTTGCTAAAGAATGTTTAGCCTGACACATTTTGGTAGACTGTGATTTTCACTGATGAGAGCAAATGTAATACACTTCTGACAGTTAAACATGGGTTGCTTGTCTCAGGCTGTATTGCTATAGAGGAGTTTGCCATTTTCACATTGATGGGATCATGGATTAATACGTCATCCACAACAGAATTTGAAGGAAAACATTATATTATATTACATTAGGATATAGAAAGGATTTTCCTTACAGCAAGACAACCCCTAACACATGGCCCAAAAAACTCAAGAAAGACAACTATTTTCATAGGCAGCTCCGGACACTTCTCCAATTGCTTGATTTAAACCCCATCAAACACTTTGGGGTCATATTAGAAGGCAGCTTAAAAAAAGAAAAAAAAAGGAGACAGATTTTATAGGAGTGTTACAAAAAAAACTATTTCTATCAATGAAAAACCATTTATTAGCGGTAATAAAAGTAGGGGTGGACTTACAGATTTCTTAGATAATGTTTAGATAGGTGTAAGTAAATAAACAAATGAAAAATAATCTGCTCAGAGACTTTTTGCTTGATATGTACATTATTTAATTTGTACATCATAAATACTATTACTTGTTACATGGTTAGGGATGGTTTATGTTGTTGATTAAAGTTTATTGTTCTAAGACATTGTGTTGTAATCAATTTAGCCCATTATTATTTTCATTTAAAAGGTTTTTTCTATTTCACTGAAGGTGTTGGGAAACTTGTTTTATTGAATGTATTTACTCATAGTATTAATGTAACCAATAAGCTCTTATACTGGCAGCACATTTACATTGGTATGTAATGATTGTCTGATCCAGATGGCTGAATTTCAAACTACCTGTTTTATGTATGTGTCAGTTATCTATTTGCAACATCTGAACGATTTACTGAGTCTGAAAGATATATCCGGCGGAACAGAAACCCACATTCAAGGAAGGTTTGATTTGCTCGTACGCCAATCTATACATGTCGAAAGAAATTAGGGGGAGGATTATTTGGACCCACATCTTACTCAGAGCGAATTAAGTACACCAGTATTTCAAGAAAGAAGTTACGTAGTCAAAATCAATATGAACAGAGAATACAAAAACAGTCAAATAGGCAGGCCAACGTCATAGCATTAAATTTGATGCTTTTCAACTGCAGAACACGGTGCCAAGATTATATGCAAGGGAACACATTTTAACATCCTAAAATCATTCCCAAAAAGGTTAACAATTCAGTGTGGAATTTAACTACTTTTTGAAAAAATTGTTGTGATTGAAATTTTATAAGTGAAACTTTGAATTGAATTGGTTCCTTAGCCCTTAGCCTCCCTTTATCGTCTCACTGGAATGATCGATGAGCTGTATTTTATCAAGCATTAGCTTTACAACCCGGCATTGCCAGGGGGAAAATAAAAAGTAGATGATGGGGTTTAGTCTGCGAGTCGGTGAACTCATGTTGAGCCGTACATACCTTTTAAGTAATGTAGCTTGACTGGCTGTGTTTGTTCACCGACTCGCAGACCAAACCCTATCATCTACTATATCACAGCCAGTCAGGCTAGGTTACTTAAAAGGTATGTTCACAAATCTGACAAAGGTTCAAAATAAAAAGTGTTTATTTCTCTATTTTATAAATCGACCCATTATTTGTTATTTTATAGTCTAAACCCGCCTGGCACTAATAAAAACAAAGTGAAAGTTTCATCGAAATCGGTTTAGTAGTTTTTGTTCTTATCATTAACACTTATACAAATATTCACTTTTATATATATAGATTTGTAAATCACAGATGTTTAGGTGCTCTGGTTTGGGTCTGTGGAGTGGTGATGATTCTGTATTTTTTTTTTTGAGGGGCGCGAACTACCAAGGGTCATGTTAGCCCCGTATTTTTTAAGAGAATCCCCCTGCGGGAGGAAGATCGGGGAACCAGCACACCAGAAGGGCGCACCCACACATCAATGCCCCAGCACGCCCAACCCCACAACCCACCTTGGGGGTTCTTTGATCATCCTATTTCGCCTATCCTAGCAGAACAGGAATATAAGAAACAATTAACTATTATATTTTTTGCATATATTGTATTTTTACTCTTTTAATGCTGACTAATCTGAAGAGAATTCTGAGTTTTGTAACTAATTTGACATAATTTTATTAAATAATAATATTAATTTGCTTTTATTGTTTTTCATATCCCAGATGCCTCGAGGAAGGGTGAACAAGACTCGAGATACAACAGCCTGCGGCAGCCCCCTGGCAGCCAGTTCACCTATACGCACAAACCAGAAAAAGCCGGACTTGAACTCTTGCAGTATAGACTCGTTTGGTTTGTATTCTGAGAACACGGTTGATTGTCTCTTTATTTTCAGTTCAAAACTCCAAATCCGCTCTGAATGAGATGTCCCAATTAACAAAGCACAGAATCAAAACCTTTAAAAACTTCATTCCGCATATTCGTAGCATTGTCGGGAACAAGGGGTTCTGCAGTGTCGATACTATAGAGGTTTGTTGCATTTGATATAGGCTATGTGCATGCATGTTTAAAACACAATTAAATTTCCGAACTTAAATTTATATACTTTCTTAAGACACCCCTAGATCAGTACTAATATGTACATGTTTTTCTTGGTAGTAATTATATTGGTAATAATTATAATAATAAAAAAATAAAGAAAGAAAGTTGTGTCCAGTCATTTTAGATCGCTATAGACAAATCAGATTTGAGAATGCCTGCGGCAAGCTTCAGATAGTTTGTACACAGGGGCTGGGGGCTGGCTTATGATTGAATAGAATAGAAAATACTTTATTATTTACAAAAATTTATCAGAACTTTTAATCTGCCACTCTTTCTGAATACTAATGTTTTTTACTTTTTAAAGTTTACTGGCAGGTTTTATTGTTAACAGTAAACTTCCAGTAAATTAATATTTCTGGTCAGGGTATAAGCGCTCTCAAGAATTACAGTATCATCTGAATAAAATAAAAATTTTATGGTGATGTTTGCTATTTTTATACCGCATTCCAAAATGTTAAAAGGTCATCTAAATACAAAGTAAACAATAAAGGACTTAGGGGGCAGCCCTGCCTTACACCACATTACACTTTAAAAACTTCAGATGTGGTCAGTTTTAAGAACTTATGGCGTTGACATACATCACCATAAGGTAATGGTCCCAGGTTCAAATCAGCGGCCCTGCATTCAAACTCGACACACTTATAAATGGGCTTTTTTCAAAAACAATGGCACCCCGAGGGTTCATGTAAGTTAGTAGTTGGAATTCCCTTGTTTGAAACAAAAAATCAGACCATTCAGCTTCACCTTCCACTCTTGATTTATGATAGAGATTCTAAATTGCTTAACTTTAGGAGAAAACCCCTCCAGTGAACAGTGTCAAAAACTGACTTGAGATCAACAAAAATGCTGTACAGCTTTTCATTAAGCTTTTCCATTTCAAATTAATTAAATTAAAGAGTAAGGATATAATTGAAAATGGAGTATCCTTTTCTAAATCCCATTTGGTATTCACTGAGCAAATCATTCCTCGAAACTTAAGAAGCTGTGTGATTAGCCAGGAGGTTAGAAAAAATGCTGGCTATGTCGTCTAGACATGAAATTCACCATATTGATAACGCCACGGTTAAAAAGAGGGAATATAATTGCTTTAACAAAAGATAGAGAATCAGCACCTAAATTATAAAATATACGATTAAACAATCTAGGGAAACATGTAAAAACACTAGGGGGCCTTACTTATCGAAATCATCTGTGATTCTGTCAGGACTAGAGGCGTTGTGCTTTTGAGTGCATCGACTACTGTCTCCAGGTCATTAAATAAAATTCTTGACATAAAATGGACAGACATTTCTCCCATTCACAAACACCCCATTGTAGTAGTTTGGAGTAGCTTGATGGCGTTTGGTCTGGTTGAATTCAGCCCTGTAGCTCAGGTTCGCCAGTGGGGTATTTGGAGCAGTGATGCTTCATTTGGGACCATGAGTGACCAGCATTATAAATCTGCATGAGATTCTGTGTGAATTCTTTAAGGACCAATGTCCAATATGTGTATTTAACACAATATTTTCAAATATAAGGTATCTTTTTTCTAAAGGTTTTGTTTTCGTTTTAGGATGACTGTATGAGTATACGTGATTGTGTCATTAAAGGTATCGTGTGATAATTGAAACTATTATCATTTTTTATAATCTCACAGGTTAACCGGAATTGAATAATTACTTTCTATGTTTGTAGCGTTCAAAAGTGGATCCGCAGAAAATGTACATGTAAGTCGACAATGTTTATAATGAAAAGTGGCTATTTGCTGAAACTATGTTGACAGATTACTTAACATTAACATAAATTTAAAAAAAATTGTGACATTAATAATTAATGTTGTTATACAATATAACTATATTTATAACTTATTTTTAAATAATAAAAAAGTCTATTCTTTATAATACTAATTTAAAGAGTAAATGAGAAAAGTGATTTACAAACCACAGCACATGACTTAAATTATGAATTTGGGGTTTGAATCCTGCTTGTGACACTAGCTTTTTCATCTCAACCATGACTTTAGATAAAAAATTATAATTAATTAAAATAATTAATATGGTCAATCATGACTACTAAATACATATATGATTTACTTATTACTTATGTCGTCTCAAAATGAAACTTAATAACTGCATGAGTATCCCTCTGGAAAAAAAAAATCATGATTGCAAATTTAATAAATATATATGTTCTTACTACTTCCTACATGGTTGTCTAAAATTAAAACGATCGTAACAAAAATGAACGCCATCACAAAAAAAACTTTGCAAGTAGATTCTACATTCAAAATGGCACCAAAAAGGCCTGAATCTCAACACTTTCGGAGTTATTCCACTTTTTTTTATTTTTTAAGATTTCACAATCGCTTCAATTAAACAATAACTCTAAAACTAAAAGGTTTTGGACAAATGCATTGATACAATTGAAAACTACATTAAAATTCCAATACTTCATTTAATATCCTTTCTAGTGGTGTAATTGCTTTTTTTAATTACCTTTTTCAAAGATGAAAAAAACCTTGGTTGATGAATTGGTAAGGTGGAAAGATTAATTATAATAAAAAATCTTAAGGAAATTTTGAATGAATTACATCAATATTAGTCTTTACTTAAACATTTTCATAAGTGTCTTTTATTCACTGTCATCAGAATTTTAATAGTCTGTATTTTTTGCATAGTTTCTATTCACGTAATTTTTATTTTTTAGAGCATAGGCCAATCTAGTCAGAATTCAGTGAATGCAATGCCACCTCCAAGTAGGTAAATTTCAGTTTCATTTTTTACTTCATTATTAATGTATTTTCGTTAATCCTAGGAATAGTATTGCCCAAAAAGAAAATGACCCGAGGAAGGTCTGCTGTAAGTACCAAACAAATAAACTGTATAAGATGTATTATGCTTTATGTATAAAATGTAAGATTTTTGTTTCTCTTTATCATAAAGGAACCTAAAACAAACAAAATGTCAACTCGAAAGCTTAGAACTTCTAGAAGTTTATCAAAAGGTAAGCCATTTTTCATTCATCGTACCCCCCCCCAAAAAAAAAAATAAAATAAAATAAATAAATAAAAACTTTATTATTATTTTCAGATAAAAAATTATCACCAAATACTTATGAAACACCGGCAAGAAATGAGACACCATACCATGTGGCGGCTGTCACGCCGAGTATAAAGTGTCAGACTCCTGCACCGATTTATAGAAAGCCGACAGTGGGAGAACAGGTCATTTCAATGTCAGGAAGCCCGCTGATGGTACCCCTCTACTCTGATGCCGAGGAGCCTCAGTTACACATCCCACTATTGGATGGAAGGGTAATTTTTTTTTCCAAATTTTTATTCCTATACTACACTTCTTATTTATTTTGTTTATATTTTTTTAAAGGTTTTTGCAGTCATGCCTCAAGAGAATTTAGAAAGTGTCCCAAATTTTACCGATATCGATCCTGGTACAATAGAGAAGCTTAAAAGGCTTCATCAATTTCTCCAGGAAAAAGTGCTGAAATAAATTTTATAATATAATTGTAAGCAATTATTGTACCTAGATGGAAACAGTAATAACAATTTCCATCAAAAACTTTTATGTCTGCATTTATCACAAACTTGATATATCATTTTTTTAAATAAATAGTCTTCACAACACAAATAGTATTTTTTTTTTAAATTAATTAATTAATTTTTTATTTTTTTACTGACCGAGACACCAATGGCCACATGATGCCCTATGTAGTGATGAAGAAAATTGAAAAGTCGTCATTATTTTTCTTTCTCCTCACTTGTTTTTCATGTCAATTTTGTTCTGCGGAATAGTGTCAAGTTAAAAAATAAAAATAAAAAATAAATAGAAATAGAATAGTAATATATATACTCAATGTGTTAAATGACACTTTCTATTATCCCCCTGGGCAATGCCAGGTAATAAAGCTAGTATAAAATATATATAATTTGTGGGGGGGGGGTTTTTAAAAAAAAAAAAAACTTCCAAATGATTTTTTCTGATTTATTTTTACATTAAATTTTTTGGACTTATCTGAAATTTATACCTATCATCAGCATCTACATTTTAAAAGGCATAAATATAACAAATTATATTAGTATTTTAAAACATTTTATTATAAAGCTTACCTTACTATTTTTTATTTAAACTGATTGTTGACAATTAATAAAAGTATTTTGTATTTTTAAGTCATAATAGCTGTAGAGGGGGAGCAGGCAGTACCCTGAAATTGATGTTATTTTTAAAAAAATAAAGACTAGTTTTTATGAAAAGAGCGTTTTTGGTTGCTCTGTCTGTAGAATATAGTGGGTGAAGATTTAAATAAATAAATAAATTGTAATAACAACCTATATAATAGAATAGTTATCACAATAGTTCGTATGAATAGAAATATGTATGTCAAAAATAATGTGTTAAATAGCACTTTCTATTATCCCCGGGCAACGCTGGGTTATAAAGCTAGTATAAAATATATATAAAAGTTGCGTTGTGAGGAGAAAAAAAAATGAAATTTTGTATCTATTTTGTTATTAATTTTATTCTATTACATATTTGGCCAGCACACAAGTAGCGCACTGAGCTAATTAAAATATCACTCATTAAATCGATACCAGTAACAATAGCATGGAAAGCATAGAAGGATTTTAAAAGTAAAAAAGGATTGAGAATGAAATTACAGGGAAGTTTGAGCTGACAATTCTTTCTGTCGTTATTACATGGTAGGAATGTGACTACAATACTAGGTTCTTTCATGTTTTTTCCTGTTTTATGCAAGAGGAAATTCGTTAACGGTTTCAGCTTGAAAAAATTCGATTTCAATAGACGTAATAAATGTACCTTTCCTCTTCTACAAAAGGACTCAACTTAAAAGGAAAATTGGGTTATTTTTATGGGACTGATCGATCCCTCACTCAAGTTCGATGAAGAGCTGAGGGTTTGCAGTTAGTTGAACAAATAAGAAGCGAGCTGGTAAACTTATATCAGTCTTGAACACTTCAATTATTTATTTATTTTTATAAATTTTACAATTATTTAAAGTTTATTGTTTGTTTGTAATTAAGCCGTTACGCCCCAGTCCCCTTCTTACAGTCATACGACGTACTGTAATATCTTAAACATTGTAAATATATGACTTGTTCCGTATCCAGAGCAAATATACTGGTTCGTAAAATTTCCTCTCGACAGCATTGAACAGATTTATGATTAATGTTATCATTAATTTTTTGGAAAGTGGGCACATTAGTAAATGTTGTTCCTATTCTAATTTGTCATCGCTGGAAAAAATCTTGCAAATTTTCCAGCATTGTTTACAGAGCTTGATAAACATTTATATTTTTCCTCTAATGGGCTGATGTTTAGATTCACCAATGTGCAAACATTTTATTTCAATTTTCTCCTCTAATATTTGTTTTTGTACAGCAAACAAGTCATCATTTCAACAATACATCTCTCTTCAGGAAAATGATAATTTTTAAAGCTTGTTTGGTATTTTAGCACTTAATGTTCTAAACTTTGACTTTCAACAAAAATTAAAATGTAATAGTCGACTCCAAGAATCCTAGCAGGCCTCAAAACAACCTGTTATGAAGCCTGCATCAAGCACATGAAAATGCAATTGTCGACAAGAAATGCAGACGAGACAACTCGGCCCGGGGAGGTACCAAATGATGCAGCAAACGGTTTGCGACAAATGCCCCAATGTCAAGTAATGAAGAAGCTTGAAACGATAGTAGAATTATACTTTATTAACATCAAACTTTTTTCAGATTTGTCACCGAGAGCAGATTGTTAGAAATCGAAATAGAACAGGGCGTGGTATCAAGAAGTCAGATTTATGGCTGAAGGTGAACCATATGTAGATGGAGATCTTGGTGATTTAGTCTCGAAGATCAAGACCGTCCCTCACCCCGTCTTTGAAGGTGAGGAGATGATTTGTACACAAATGTTACAATCTCGTTAGTAGACACCCTAACAGGCTTCTTGATGGAAATTGAATACCTAGACAGTAGAACGGTAAAAATTCAACTAGAAAAAGTAATGTGGTCTGATGCTAGAATAAGAAAGAAGGGTGAAGAAATGCCTATTTATGAAAATAATAATATCATAAATAATAGTATCATAAGATCGGATAGCCAAGCAGCTATTAAAGCATTAGCTTGTAAAAAAATCACATCAAAATAAGTCAATGAATGCATCTAAAATCTCCAAACTTGGGGAAACACATCAACCTGATGATATCTTGGGTACCAGGACACAAAGGAATTTCGGGTAACGAAAATTCATGCAAACTAGCCAGAGGAGGATCTGCAAGACCTTATATGAATGCTGAACCTATTTTTGGATAATAAAAACAAACAAATCCTCCATCACAGAACGGATCCAAATAAGACAAAAGAGAAGAGGATAAACTCATAGGAGGGAGAGGACCACATACCGGCCACTGGCATCTGAGAAAACATGGGTATATTCAACAATGACTCCCATTAGTATGTTGTGACAGCGGTTTTTTTTTTATAATCAGTTTTTCCCCGCAAATGCAGTAACAGGCTAAACAAGACAAAATGATTACATTGTTAAGGTTGTAGAAGGTTGTAAAGCCCATCTTTCGCACTTCTAATACAAATGAAAGAGTCAGGTTGCAATCTGTATATATTTAGTCAAATGTACTAGTTTTCCCAATGAGGAGAAAGAAACAGCCACGCATGTAACTTTCAAATGCGAAGAAAATGTTCATGGACACATAACCTTGGGTACATATTTTATTAGGTTTCGTGGTCCGCTTACCAAATAAATTCTTTTCAATTAATCAAGGTTTTGGTTGAGACAAAAAAGGCAGTGCCACAAGTCGAACCCACAACTTTCGGCTAAATAGCCGCTGCTCTACCACTTGAGCAATCGTGACTTCGATCCACTCGGACACTAACTTCCCATCTCTACGCCACCTTTTTGAATTTTCCCTCCTTTTTGCTATTTTTCAAATGTCGTGTAATCTATTCCATTCTCGGCGACAAATGAGATGGCCACGGAGAGCTTTAGTCGATTCAGGAACAAGCAAAGACAATAAGGCCACAATGCTTGGGAAATAAAAAATCCCGACTTCCTAGTATCCTTCATCATCATTATTATGCAAGATTCTGATCTTCTGAAATTATTTCGGGGTGTGTGAGGCGTAAGTAAATTTTTTTTATTTTTCGTTGAGGAAGACGGGCTGAACTATTGTGAGAGATCTTTCTGGTCCCCTTTTTTCGCTGTTTTGATCTGTCAGACGCTTTACGACATATCGCTCTGTTCGGTTTTTGGTCAAGGTTATAAGAGAGGTGAGACATCGTTGAATTGTTCCATTGGCCTTGAACCACTTCGATGATCTAGGATTCTGTCAACTATTTAGACAGAAGAATGTTTTTTACACCCCGTGATTAAAAATCCCTGTTTTTTTTCTTGATTTTCCTCCCTCGATGGATTTGAAAGTATTTTTTAGCTCGATTGGTGTTAGTCATTCTCGATCAGTCTATACAACCTAATCTCGTTGTTTAGTCTGTCAGACATATTTTGACATTTCGCCCCTTTCAGTTTTAGTCAGGGTATAAGTAGGGTTCACGTAGCTTGCATGCCCAATCCTTGTATATGCTTGCCCTTATGATGGGAATAATTATTCTCCGACTCACAAGTAGACTCGCTAGAAGATGATTGAAAATATTTGTTGGATTTTGCTGCACGGTTGGTCAGAATTAGTTTGATCCGGGAGATTTCTTTATACAATTCAGGAATGGTATCAATAATAAATTTAGTGCCCAACAACGCCAAATATTTTAGTTTATACGCTCCAAGATTATTTTTATTGTCTCTCTCTTTCTGACACATCTCCAAATATTCTCGCGTATTGGATTTGTTCATCTACAAATTGGCGAATGCTTTCTTGGCGGGACTGAGCGCGCAACAAATATTTTGTTTTTAATTTTAATACTTGTTGGGGCGAGATATGATACTTAAAAAAGGAATCGTGCAGCGGTTTGAATTTAATATTTCTTTGATGAGCAGCTGAATACAAGATTTGACCGGCAGAGCCTGGACTTTGTTCTGCAATTACAAATAAAATATCAGAAGTCAAGGTTCGGTAATGATTTAGAAGCGGATGTAACGCATGTAGAAATTTGAAAATAGACTCGGGATCATTTATAATTAATTTTGGTAATTTGTTTATGCGAGTTATTAATGAACTATGTAATTTGTTTCCTGATCTCCATTATCTAAAGATGAACAAGAAAATTTAGGTACAAATTGCATATCATCATTTCTGATGATTGTTGATTGAACTATTGTTTTCGTTAATTCCCTTTGAGCTTCTTTTTCCCGAAATAATTTTTTGGGAGTTGCTCTTCCTCCTGATCCCCTGGGTGTTACTGATTCCTGAAGAACTGATTTATGTGAAATATTTTCCTCTCTATTTACATCCGTTATATTCCCTAGATTTTCTTTTACAACACGAACTTTATCCCGCTTTACAGCACTTAATATTCTAGACGCCATATAAGTAGCAAATTTATCCCGGTATTTTTTAGGAATTTCTATTTTGGACGTTAGGACTTACTGCCACAAACTCTTTTACTTCTTTTTCTATTAATTTGACAAATTCATTAGAACTATAAGGATCATTCTTATCCGCATTTACATATTCATTTATGTCTGAATCAGAAACATTCTTGCTTTCCTGCTCACCTAGGTCCATTTTTATTTATTTATTTATTTTTATTATTATTGTTTTATTTTTTAAATTAATTATTATTATTATGGGGGGACCGCGGTAGCCGAGTGGTTAGCATGTGAGACTCTCACGCCGTGGTCGTGGGTTCGAATCCCACCGTTGCCTCTGGCCCTTTTTTCCCGATAACCCCCAATTTGAACAACATATATAAGAAATTCGTCATGACTAATATGCAAAGATCATAAAGCTAAAGATCATTAAAAAAAAAATATTATGAGTATTATTTATTATTTTTTTTATATAAACCACGCTCTGCGACCATTTTATCACGTCCCAACGAGACATGACATAATTAAATAAAAGAACAGAAAACGGAATTACTTTATGGAATTGAATTTATTTTAAACAATTTATTTTAGTGAACAACCAACTTAAAATGAGATAAATGAACCTTAAACAAATTATAATAATGACAACTTTAAAAACAAAAATGTATTCCTTATATTAATTATAAATGATATTACAATTAATTAAGGTTTTTAGTTGAGATAAAAAAGACAATGGCATGAGCAGGATTCGAACCCACAATCTTCGGCTTGATATACCGCTGTTCTACCACTTGAGCTATCATGACGTGGTTAGGGCAGCGTCAAACCTGAACCGTGAAAATAACTTTTGCACTGAGCCGTCAGCAATTTTGACAACTTTGAATTTTCCCTCCTTTTCGCCATTTTTCAAATGTCGTGTAATCTATTTGATTCTCGGCGACAAATGAAATGGCCACGCAGAACTTTAGTATACATACTCAACCACAAAAATGGCAAAAAGAGGGAAAATTCAAAAGGTGGGGTTGAGATGGGAAGTTGGTGTCCGAGTGGATCGAGGTCACGATAGCTCAAGTGGTAGGGCAGCGGCGTATCTAGCCAAAGATTGTGGGTTCGAATCCCGCTCGTGCCATTGACTTTTTTATCTCAACTAAAAACCTTAATTAATTGTAATATATTAATTGGTCAAGTGGACCACGAAATTAGTGAATTGAATAAATGATATTAATGATATTTAAATAAAAAAATGAAATTAAACCTTTTTTTTTAAATGAAATTTTTTCTTTACAAAGTAATAATTATAAACAGCCTAGATTAAGGACAGGGACTTACCCACGGAGACTGGAACATTTTTTTCTAATTACTATTTTACAAGCAACAAGGATGGTAGCATCTTCACCAGCGAGCAGATTACCTCTGTTCCTCAATGTTTACTTATTCGCGGCCTATACTCGGCCCCTCCTTTTCTTAGGGCTTTATCGCATGTACATGACCAATCCAAACTGNTATATATTTAAGAACAAGATAATAATTTTATAATAATTTAATTAAAAATTGAATCACAGAAAACCATCAACTGACTAAAAATTACGAAAAATGTACATAAATTAATCTAATAATATATTCTAGCCGTGTAATAATATTAATTTCTAGTGTTACTTTTCACTAATTAGTTAAAAGAATTAGAAATTTAATAACCAAATATTCATAACATAGTGTATATTTTATATAACACTTTTCGTCAACCGATTTCTTCTTTACCTGTACAAAGAAACAATTTATTTACTCATCTAATCAAATAATATATATAGATATGTTACATATAGATGTCATATTATACAGACTATATATAGATTTAAATGTTAAGCATAATTTGTCTTGAAATATTTTAAGCTTTTGTTGAAAATTTTAAAACATGCATTCATACAAAAACTGAAATAATCATAATTTAGTTGTTATATTAAAGATAAATAAAGAGTGATTTTTATTACCATCAAAGCATAAAATTACAAGTGTGAAAACTTACCTTTTCCATAGCAGGCTTTACAAATTTTTAAAAAACCTGGGCTCTGTCTATGATTATTATCCAATATTTCCACCTGTTCGTTTGCAAATCGCAGGAAAACCTGAAAATGACAATGGTTAAAGAATATTACAGCACTAAATCCTAACATCAAACTCACTTCCTCGAGAGTTGTTTGGGAAAGTGTATAATCTGTAATTATTTTCTTTTCTTTAGCCCTTTCCATAACAGAAAACAATGTAGTAACTTGTATATCCTTGACTTCATAGCGAATTTGATTATAATGAGCTTCAACCATCTTTGACTTCGGTAAATTGGTCACCATAAAAGTTTTGGCTTTTTCCATATCATCTTCATGGCATCTTAATATAATGAGGTAGCCACCACCATACCTACAGTAGGAAAACAATTATAATATGAACAAATAAATAAAATCTTTAAAAAAAAAAAGCTAAAATGATAAATACTTGTTCTTCAAATGCTGGGATGACCCCAAGCATTTAAACTGCCCATTAACCATAATCGTTAGCCTTGTACAAAGAGCCTGGCATTCTTCCATGCTGTGTGATGTCAAAAGTATACATCCTCCTTCTCTTACAATTTCCTGGATGCATTTCCATAAGAAACGTTTTGCTTTTGGATCCATTCCTGTTGTTGGTTCATCCTGTAATTTCAAATAGCTCAATATTTTAGGTGTATTTATACATTTATCAGGATAGATATGACAGATCTTATTCTAATACTGTACGTTTTATAGTATACTATTGGTCACCACAAAAAATATAGATTAATAACTTGTTAAAAAATTAGTTTTGCTTACCAAGAATACAAGAGGTGGATTACCAATCAGGGCAATGGCCGTAGAGAGCTTTCTTTTGTTACCTCCAGAAAGTGAACCCGCAAGTCGATGTCTATAAAATCCTAAGCCCATTCTCTTAATTAAACTATCGACTCTCTGGTGGGAAAAAAGTTGTAAAAAAATATGTAAAAATATGTTTTATTTTATGAACACCTTACTGCTTGAAGGATATACGAGTTCAAATTTCTGATTCTCCCATATAAGATCAAATGTTCATAAGGTGTGAGTAGTGGATCTAAAGCATCAAACTGTGGGCAGTAACCAAGAACAGATCTTGCTTTATCTATTTCTTTTGTTATGTCATATCCTAGAATAGTTGCTGTGCCAAAACTTGGGTCAATATCTCCCGTGAGCATCTAGTTGACAATATTTACATGTACAATTTATAATCAGAAAAGAAAAGTAAACTAAGTCTTACCTTGAATGTTGTTGTCTTCCCAGCTCCATTAAGTCCAAGAAGGCCAAAACATTCACCTTTTTTTATACCAACACATATCTGATTTACTGAAGGTGTCACCTTTCTGGGATAAATCTTAAAAATTGATTTGCAATTTAGTATAGAATTTCTGTGAGAAAAAATGTATAATTAGTTACCTTAACAAGATCTTTTATAACTAATACATCATCTGAAGTTGAACTGTTGTTAATTCTTCTTCTCTCTGCAGCGACATCATCTTCTTCACCAGTAATCTGTGCCTTGATATTGTGCTGTGGAAGAGACATGTTAATATGGAGGAAAATATTCTCCTAATAATCCATTTTTAAACAAAGTAATTCAACTGTGAAGTTATATGAACCCCAGGGTGCCAGTGTTTTTGAAAAAAGCCCATTTGTAAGTACATTGCAAGGGACCTTTACCTTACAATGATCAGTGCGATGTTAATGCCTAACCCATTGTGGCTACCGACCCCCCCCCCTTTTCATACTTATTAAAGTTTACTGCACATCTTTGCATTTAATTATGAACCCTTAACTTCACAGTAGTGGTTTTAAGATTTACAATTTTTTTCTGAATTTCTGACCAGATGCTCATTTACAAAAATAAAACAAAATCATATATATGATGTAGCAGAATATAATTTATAAACTGTTTGCTAGAGTGCGTAATAACTTATGGAAGAAAAAGGGGATGGAGCCTCGAACCAAAGAACTCGCGGAAGTGGGCATTGTTTGTTGTTGTCTCTTGAAGGAAGAGAACTCCTTAGAAATATATCAAAAGTGAAAAGAATGTTATTTTATAATTCAACACTTGATTTTTCTTCAAATCTTCCTATGAAGTATTTCGAGCAGTATGCTCAGAATGAATGAATTACAAACCAGAGCAGTGCGAAGGGACAATTAGCAGGAAGCTACATTTGTAACAAATGATTGTGATAATCCGGTAGTCATTTGAGGGTGGGAGTTTGGCAATTTGAGCAAACTTATTCCAATCTGCCATGCGGGTATTCCATTTAGGACAAAATTCAAAATCCGTTTTACGTATATGGGATTCTATTTTAATGGGGAGGTGATCACTTTGGACATCCGTTTCTAGGACGTTCCATTCAAAATTGGTCGCTAGGGACGGAGAAACAATCGTCAGATCTATTGCACTAACTGACCGGTATAAGTATTTAGATGAGTGTATGTTCCATCATTCAGTATTACCCAGAAGTGCAAATTGTATTTTGTTTTTAGAAATAAAATCAATCCAAGAGTTTTTAATTTTTTTTTTTTAATCGATAAATAAAACAGTATGTACTATGTAATATTTCAAATGTTTTAAACAGTTGAGGATGTCTTTGATGTTAGTTGGCCGTGTTGCAGCAGAATCAAATTTATAAACAGCCTACTGAGAATTCCAGAACTTATGGAAGAAAAGGGGATGGGTCCTCAAACCATAGAAGCCTTTTGTTTTCTTTGTTCATTGTACCTCTTGAAGAAAGGGAACTCTTTAGAAATACATTAACAGTGAAAACAATGCCATTTTCTAATTTCCGACTCGATTATTCTTTTGTTTTTGCAAGAAAGAAAAAAGAAGCCCATTTGTAAGTATGTCAACACCTTAACCATTGTGGTCACTGACACCCCCTCATAACATATTATCTTTAGTTAAAATCTAGGATAAAGAGAAAAATAAATTTATAAGTTGTATACAAAAACTGGGAATCACTGTAGATTTGACTCGCACTATGAACTCTCATATTTTTTACACTTCATCCATTTAATCATGGATAAGTAGTCTAACCTGTCCCATTTTCATAAAAAGTTACAAAATGAAATTTTCATTTTTCATTTGCAAAATCATCAGATCCATTAGATTGTATGACAAATGGCAAAAACCATGGTTTAGAAAACAGTTAGGTATTTCAAAAGTAATACATTACATCAGATACTGCACCACTTTTTATCTATTCTATATAAATTATAGTGTATTTCTTTTAAAGGTGTTTTATTTTAAACATGGGATTTTAAATACTAATTTGTCTTATTTAAATTGGTTTGTGTTAGAAAAGATTTCCATTTTTTTATTTTTAAAAACTCATTTGCATATAACAACCTGACAAGTAAATTATAATATATATTATTACATAATTAATTTTATCTTTAACAAAGAAATGTTTTACAAGTTTGTTACGGAAAATTTGTAATAAAACTATGCTAAAATACAGTATTTTTAAAGACAGTAAAGGCAAGGGGGCTTGTGTCGTTCTGGGATGACACCTATATGTGTAGGAAAAGCTTACTTGTAATAAATGTTACAACCAAAATAAAAAATAAATAAAAAAAAGTAAAACAATATAAAAAAATTATAGTATATGTTGTGTAAAATATGTTTTACTTACCTTGTAAGATTTCTTCCAAAGCCTGTGTATTCTATACTCAATTGCAAGAGTAATTAACATGAACAGAATTCCCAAGAAAAACATACATACAAGATTTTTACCAAGAAAACCCCAGCTGAAAACACTTTGTTCGTACACAATATCTAGAAAAATAGAGGTCTTAGAGTGTTATGGTTGATATTAATAATTTCTACTATTCTACCTAGGTCTAACAATAGTGCTGATGTGATATAGCTGCTTGAGAGCTTCATAAGCCCATCGCCGAGACAGAAATGTGGAAATATCATAAATACCTGTCCAATTATTTTTCCTATTCGCTTAAGTTCCTATAGGGAAAATTACATAGTATTTTAAAATATAGAGTTTAATAAATAAAGAGGCAGATATTTTCATCAACATAGAACCATTAAGCATCCCCTAGCTAATGTTGACGGAAACTGCCATGTGTTTGTAATTTGTTGTTTGTGCAAATTATCTCTTTATCATTGGGCATCTATAATGTTTGGTAACAACTGAATGCTCAATGAATGTAAGAAAGTGCATTATGAAACTTATTAAAGCACTAGTCAGTTATTAAGTATATAATAATTGTTAATTATGTATTACCTCATCATCAAAGAAAGAGAGGACAGTGGTCGTGACTGTTGTGATAACGCCAATGAACATATTTACACAAGAAAGAGAGACAAACGCTGAACTTGGAATGTCAAAAAAAAAGCTTGCTGGGTACATTAGAGGGATACACGACCATCTGAAAGTGAAATGCTTTGTAAATTTTAATTTTACAGATCCAAAAAGGAACTTACCCAAAAAGTAACATCAAAGAGAGAACTCCTGGGAAGCGGTCTGGTGCTATGAATGCTTGTTCATTAAATATTAAAAACACCAGTATGCACAAAATAACAGACAAAGAAAAAGCACACTGGAATTTACAAAGATAAAATAAATACTTACTTAAAAATAATATATAAATGTTAATACAATTTAAATCTTACAAACCATGTCCCAAACAAATGCTTCAAACCAATATATAAGCCTATTGACACCAGAAACCAGTTGCAGATGTTTAGAATTTGACTTCCTTTCTTCAATTAAATATAGACAGAATGAAGCTGTGACAAAACTTAAGGCAAATATGACTGCAATTGCCATTAAAATTATACCAATTCCATTTCGTCTTGAAAAAAAAAAGAAAAGAAAAAAGTACATAAATATGTTGTGTGGCAAAGGAATTTCAATTTTCCATTATAGTTTTTGACTGGTCAGTTTTATATCCTGATAATACATAAAATCCATAATAGAAGCAAATGTTCATGTGTTCAACAGGTTATGTTCCCTTGTACCGTTATTTTAAAGATATTTTAAGATTTTAATTAAAGAATTTATAACATTAATTTTATAATAATATAAATCATCAATTGTCAGTTGGACAACATGAATCAAATGCTTATTTTTGATATTGCTCACGGGTTTTATAGTCACTCACCATAATCATAATAGTTTTAAATTTACTTACAACAATTCAGCATATTTTTGTTTTTCATTGAACTTCAACGGATGATTAATTGTTCTGATACCATGTTCACCAGACTTACTTGAGTTCATCAATGCTCTCAAGATAACATTATTAATAGCATTTAGGTTAGCGACTGAGGCAATCCAGTTCTTATTGTTGAACCAAACCTAGAACTAAATTGTCTGAAAATCTATATTCCCATATTAATAACGTATGGTACCTTTATATTATTATCAGTAGAAATTGATTTTTCAGGTAGATAATTTTTCAAATATTCAAATAAAAGCTTGAATTGAAAAGGAACGTTGTGAAAGGGAATTTTTTTCAAATCAATCGATTGTGTCACTAGGTTGGCATTTAATGTATACCCACCCACTCTGAAAGAGTAGACATAATGAATAAACACTATTTAAACATATTTTGTAATAAATAGCCAAACCTTTGGTTTTTATATTTAGGCCAAGTATTTATAATCCAGTCACTCAAATCTGATAAATTGACAAAGCGTAATATGTCATGAGAGGTTAACTGAAAATAGTGTGTTGTTAATTATTTGTCATATAAGTATTATAAAAATTCTTATTACCACTATGGAAGGTAACGAATCATCAATTCTATATGGACAGACTTGAGCACCAGTTTTACAAGAACATTTTGTTACTCTTGGGCGACTCAAATTGAACAGAGATGGAATTGGTCCTGACGCTACAGAGCACTTGGTGTGGCTGAAAAAAGTGGATGAATGAAATTATTTATTGAACGTATCAAATTATCTATGTGTATGACTAATTATCATTCTGAATTATGAACTACGTATTTTAAATTTACATGTTATCTACTTAGAAATTACGACATATTAATTTTAATATAACAAATTAACAAAATTAATTTTGTTCCATCACACGTCCATATCATCAGCAAACTGGCGGGTGCATGCATTGCTTTGAGTTTTGGTGTTCCATCATGGCACAAACCCTAACTCAGCCTGCCGGTCTGTCATTTCAACATGTTTTCAATCCAGGTTTGACTGGTTTTTGACTGTCAAAACAGTCCGATGTGCAGATGTTTCCTAGTGCTTTTGCTCTCATCAAATCACAAAGTTCTTACTTCACCAACGACCAGATTTATATATGAAATGAAATTCAAAGTATGTACATATATATGTGTTATTTTTTGTTATTTGCAAATAAAAAATATATTAAAAAATAGTTATGCATTTCTTTAAAGAATTTTATAAATTGCACATATTAGTTGAACAATGTGTCAAAAAAGAAATGCAACTACATAGTTAATAAACTTTTAATTTTCAAATTTATTTTAAATAACAAACATTTTTACATTTTAAATGTAATACATTAATGTAAATTTTTATAAACTGTACAGTGTGTCTTTTTTAACATGCGCCAATCTGCTGGTCTGTACTTTCTGAACAGATACAAAAAGGGGGTGTTAGTGGCGCAATGATTTAGGCGTTAACACGGTGCTCATCACTATAAGGTAACCTGCATTTGAACCCCACTTTTTTCAAAAACACCGGCACCCTGAGGGTCAATGTTTGGACATGCACAGATATAAGTCATCGGTTAGTTGGCAACTGGTTTGTGCTTGTATGTTGGAACAAACCTGATTATAATTATTGAAGCAATTAAAGTGTACATAATAAGAATATTTGTAAGTCTAAAATTTTTATCTGTCAAACATTTTGCTAATTTAATAATAATTAAATCATAATTTAATTTTTAATTTATTGAACATATATTTTTTCTTTAATTTTTAAATTATGACTTACGTGACATTGTAGTCAGCTGGTAAACAAGATGTGCCAAGGCCAAAGGATCCATCAATTTCATTTACAAATAAATCCATGTCATTACCACTGTGATCAGCACTCAGAAAAAACACTAATGGCTGGGTATATTTCCATGGAGTCAATTCTAATTCTGGCCTATGCCTAAAAGATGGTAAGATAGATAAAACTAACATTGCTGCACAGACCAAAAGAGCGGGGAGTATGAGCTGAAAATAAGAATATATATTATGTGATTATAAGTACAATTTTAAGAGAGAAATGATTAAATTTTATTAACTTCTGAAAACAAAGCCTTCAAATTCCTTTTATTGTGAAGGAACCTTTTAGTGTGCAAGGCAATAAACTGTTTCCACAATTTTGACTGTCTCTTCTCTACTTGTTCTTCGTGGGTTTTAACCACTGTTACTGCAGAATCTGAAAAACAAACATTATTTCATATCAAAAAGTGCAATTGTTTAAAATAAATCTGTCAATTAAATAAATTATGTAAAGTAGATTTATTGAGTTAATAATCATTACATTTGATTTTAATTGTTTATATTCACCATTTTTGTGCAAACTTAACATAAACAACACAAGTGACAGTATTATGAGAATGTATGAGAAAAAGACTAGATATAATTTTTTCCCCATGTTTAACCTAATTTTAATATTTCTACATTTTAAATTGTTATTAAATTAAGATTACTTTTCTTTTAATGAAATGATCGCTAGAAATATGAATCCATTGTTAATAAAAAGCAAAGCATTTGCAACAAATTTGAACTTCAAAACTATTAAACAGCACAGAAGAAAGGGAAAAAACATGGCCACTTAAAGATTGTACACACTTACACTTCACATTTGTACCATTAACTTGGACACGGATCTCCTTTGGTTCTAAAATGACAAAAGGAAACAGACTACACATGTGTATAAACAATATGCACTTTATGCACAGCATATATCAATACAAACCTGTTTTACTTTGAACAGTGGAATGTGAATATTTACCAATATCCGCACTTTCTACAGATAAGGACTTTTTGAAACAGCAGCAACCTGTGAATAATAATCTCACAGGTTATACATGCAGGACAGACAGACATGTACACATTTATAAATAGTAATTTGTACCTGTTGTTGTGGAATCATTTTTCTCTTGGTCGGTCGCTACAGACAAAAATATCTACAACAAAATTTAGGTATTTTATAAGAAGTACACATGTGAATAACTGTTCTAGGCTATTTTTTAATTTAAAGCCAGGGAAATATACCATAACAATCCTGGCAAATTGCATACCTAGTACATAAAATACTTCTCAATAATAAAAACATTTTGACCAGACATGAATTAATCAAAAAATAAGTTATGATGGAACAAGTATATCAATTGAATAATTGTAAAGAATAGTTCTACTCACAAACTATTTTTGGCAGTTATCTCGATTTCAAGCATTTGAATGTTTGTGAGTAGAACTATCTGTTACAACTATGCACTATGTACAAAAGCTAAAAAAAAAAAATCAAGTTTTACTTAACAAAAGTGCCAACCACTACAACCAACAATGCACAATTTAAACTGTGTTTCTACTACTGATTTTTATGATTTGATATTTTTGAGTTAGGCTGCCCATGGTTTTTATATGTTTTACTTTTCTTTTATACATAAGCTTGAGCTTTGTGTTGTATTTGAATAGTACACTTCTCTTTACATACACCTTCAATTATGAATTTTAAGAATTAAAAAAAACAAAAAAACATTTGGTTAATAAACTAAGTTTATAGATACACAAAAATAAAACATATACAAAATCATACTTTAATATCAATTGTTCTATGCAAACGTTAATGAAGCTCTAATATCTTTAGTAAAATCCATGAAGTGTTACATTAGTCTTACTTCTTCTAAAGAAGAATCTGAAATTCCATAAGACACTATGTGCAATCTGTCCATCTCTGAATCAATCATTGAACACAGTCGAGATAATTGTGATGGGTTTTTACTTGGGAGATTGTAAATAACTTCTTGTCCAATTTGATCCACAATAGTTGCATTTGGTATCACATGTTGAATAAAATCTGTTATATCTATAAATTTAATAAGACATTTAATTGTAATTCAATTTATCAAAACAATATAAACTTCCTACTTTTAATGTTTGTTTCAGAAGAAATGGATACATCGCTTTCTGAATTCAACTGAAAAAAAAAAAAAAAAAATTGGATAAATTATTGCAATAATTGACACTAAAGATAAACACACATCTGTCTTGGGTACTAATGTTGGAGTATTCAATGCCAATTCAACAGTTAGATTATATCCTTTTCCAAGCTGGCTTTTTAGAAAAACACCCGATCCAACACAAACTAGCCTGCCTTGAGCTATAATGGCAATCCGGTCACCAAGTAGGTCTGCTTCGTCCATGTAATGTGTTGTTAGAATCAACGTTCGACCTGAAAACATTCATTAATTAATAAATTACTACTACCACAAGTACTATTATTATCTCTACTGTTACTAGTAATAATATGTAGTAAGTAAAGAAACCTTTTTTGTATTTTATTAGCAACTCCCAAATAGAACGCCTCGAATAAGGATCAACGCCAGAAGTTGGCTCATCCAAAATGACAGTCCTATAATATGAAATATATAACCATTTTAAATAAAATGAAAAAGTAGAATTTCTTTACTTTGAACCTCCTATAAAAGCCACAGCTATTGAAAGTTTTCGTTGCATGCCACCTGAAAGGTCAGTGGAGTAAGCATCACTTTTGTCAGCTAAGTTCAAGTCTAAGAGCATCTGTTCAATCTCATGATGAAGTAAATTTCCTTTCTTCCCACCTCTGAGCATTCCATAAAACCATAAATGCTCTTTAATTGTCAGCCTAGATAACAAATAAAGTATATGATAAAAATGGAAATTTGTGTGTAGCAAATGACACAATGAAACAGAAATGCAAAAAGTGAGTATAATGCATATTTATAAGCATAAATAGGAAAAGCTAATGCAGGAAACACACCCGATGCAACCCAACACCTTGTGTCACTTTTGGTATGATGTGCACATCTATTCGACGTCAAGCACACGCCATGTACAGTCACACAGCGTGTATCACGCCTCTTTTGTTCTTAATGCACTATTTTGAGCAAAACCTTGTAATAAATTATTATTTAAATTGTTATTGCAGTGTTTCGATAAATTTTCTGCCTAACCATCATAATTAAATAATTCTTATAAAAACTCATGAATTTTTGATCTCGATTAATTTGGTTCACAGTAAAATAAGCATGTGGTAATTAATATAACGACAAAATTACATATACATAGTTCAAAATAAACTATAAAAAAATGTCCGGTTCTGTCGCTACTCGACGAAAATGGTGTAATTTTATGAGCAAAACCATGTTAGTTGACCATAAACAAAACCACATAACAAATTGTAAGTTAAATTTTATGAGTAAATCCATGTATTAGTCCAAATTGTTAGTTAAATTCATTCTATCAATAAATGGCGTTCCGGTGTTTTGATCAACTTTCTGCCAAATCTTTCAAATTAATTTAAACAAATTAAAACTAATGAATTTTTGATCTGGCTTAATTTGGTTTATATTAAAATAAGTAAGTTATAATTAATATAACGACAATAATACATGTAGTTTGAATAAAAATATGAGCGTCCGGTTCTTTTGTCTTCGACTGTACACAATGCTACCTGACAAAAATCTGGACAGTGGGGAGTAGGGTAGTGTTGCTTGGCATCGGGCAGAAGTGCAGGGGATAATACATTCTTATGGAAAATTGGACTTTGGATTTGCATTGAGTAGTATCAGGTAGTGTCACATAGCGTTGCATTGGGTAAGTGTGTTCCGTGCTCTAAACATAAATTTTTAGGCAAGAGATGTATTTTGTTATAGTATGACAGAAGTACTGAGTACAGAGGTACTCCTACCAGAGTGAATGATAAGCATACTAGATACTAGCAGCCACTTGAGCCTAATTGCAGTGGATAAGTAGCACCATGGTAGGCCATTTTCAGTGTTTGACTTGCAAGTGTTCAATCCAATAATAATAATTTTAAGAATAAATGTGTATTTAAAAGAAATTTTTGAATCTTCTTGTTTGTTGTAACCCTTCGGAATATAGTTTTGATGTTTGCAGCCTAGATTAATTATTTTGTCATGGTATACATAATAACCTATGTACATACATAAATAGAGATGTACATAATTACCTCCTTACATTTGAAAGCAAACACGACAAATATTGTATTGTATAATATTAAATAATTAAAATTTGTGAACCTGTGGAAAAGAATGTTGTGCTGTGGGCATACTCCCAAATTTTTTCGTACTCTGTACATATCAGTTAGAATATTATTTCCATTTATCAAAGCTGTTCCTGATGTTGGAGGCAATAAGCCTGTCAAAATGGAACTGAAATAAATGACAAAACTGTGAAATCTATCACAGATTATATCTAATCAAATCTCACATGGTAGTTGTTTTTCCAGCCCCATTATGGCCGAGGAAAGAAGTAATCTGACCTTCATAAAATGCAACAGAAATATTATCAATAGCTTTTTTTCCATTGGGATACACCTTGGATAAATTGATTATTTTAACACCACTTATCAGGCTAGACGGTCCATCTTCTCTGGTTTCATTAACTGTTAAGTATGATTTAGAATTATAATAGTTCCTACTACAAACAAATATTCACAAGGCAGATTCTTACTATCATTTAAGTTTTCTGCATTAGTGTTTATCTTTGTTGGATATACTCCAGTCCAATATGAAAGTGTAAATGGGAAGTTCCAGGGCTTAGGTATGCCATACTCCCCTGTAAAAAAAATTATCCTACAGAATCTATTTAGTGAAAGAAAAATATATTGATAAGATTTAAGATTTTCATATTTAGCATTAACACTACTACACTCGTATCACCAAATAATGGACTCCTAGTAACACCAGAGCAGGTGAAGTTTAATTTCAGTAATAATAATAATAGCCATTGGAACCTAACCCCATTGGTAGGGAAGCAACGATCTTCTGGGTATTTGGCTTAAGGGGGATACTAGCGACCTGGTGGGTAAACTCCCTGATGTGTAGCACTGTCAGCACATCAGGGAGTAACAACCCTTTGGGGTCAAAGTCCGAATAATAACAATAGACATTAACCCTGGTAACTAGCTGGCTGGGGAGAAAATACAAAAAAGAAAAAAATAATAACCATTATTGTGATACCAATGTCTTTCTTAATTTATTTACATACCCTTCACTCAATTAGGATGAGTGAACACTCAACACTTCACTCTCGAGATTACTCCATCAACCTTTACACCTACATACTTACAAAATTAACCTAATTGACAGCTGATGGGGTATCCACTATTCCGCCTTTAGACCTTTCACACCACACATTCAAGTCAATAAATATATTTGCTCTCAACACACACTAGGGACACAAAGGGAGTGGGAACAAATCTAAGAAAAAGATAAAATCGTCAGTACTATATACAATAACCATATCGGGTAGCATTCCTACACACTCTCTACATGGAGTTGCATCCTTCAATAAGGTAGGGCACATCAAGCAACTTTTCTCTACCAAACACATATGCGGGCATTGGCCCAAAAGTGTCCGTGTGTGAACATCAGATGGCCTATCACTGACCAGGTGAGGAAGACCCTCACCCATGACTCTTCTGTGAATCAGATCCTCTGAGGGCCACCTATCGACTTGATATGTCAGAGCTTCTCTACCAACCCTGCTACACACCTTGTCACAAAGGTCTCGGCCAGATAATGTTACTCAACTGACCGAGTTGAATTCCTGTGACACAACTCTTCTTTTGTGTCTTCTTTCTTCTTTTGCCTTATCTTCAACTCATCTTCCTTTCTTCTCTTCTTGGCAGGTTACACCAGAGATGTTGGGACATTTGGTTCCAGCCTTCTCATCCGTGAGTGAGCCAGTGTCTGCTCTTCTCCTCTTTGATGAGGTGAGCTTCCACTCATTGTGTTCAGCCTGGCAGCCTTTACCATGGACTCTACTGGCATCTGGCCTCTTTTTGGTTTATCACATTGTTATTTTTGGCTGCTGTGTGGAGTGTTAATCTTTTGTTTCAGGTTTTTGTTTATTAAAACAAATTATAAAGTGCAACTTTATTTTGGCTAAATAAAAACCTATACCATAACATACCCAAGAAGGTATATAATAAAAATGAAGACCATGATCAAACTATTAAGAAGCCACCTACCTGGTCTCACTGTTTCAATGTACCATGTCAAAATCATGTAAAGTACTGCATCTAATAATAGCATGTAAATAATATACAGCATATTGTATTGGTCTCCAATCATTGGACTTTTGTTGATGTTACTCCAATGCATTCCAACAGCAGACTCTTCATACTGAGCAAAATAAGCAGCACCAAGTCCAAGAGCAACGTTAGATGATAAAGACTAAAAAAGAATTAATATATTTTATATTAATTGAATCTAGGTTCTTGTACAAATATGTAAACATACCATCAAAATTTTTGAGGAGGTAGACAAAAGTGGAAACCAACGAGCCAAAAGAGCATATGGCATGTAAAGAATAAAATGGATGATTCCTGCGCAAGCAGCAGCTAAATTGGCTTTCCCAAAGAATACAGATATCAGAAATGCTTGAGCAACTGTTGCTAAGCTGTATGCAAGTAGAAATATGAAAACTACCATTGGATTGCTGAAGGTCAAAATTCGCCCATACTGAAATTTAAAGCTCTTTAATAAAATTCCTGCAACTTGCATTTAATTAAATTTTATTTGAACTCTCATAACTCATAACAGCTACTGTACCCCACTTATACAACCAGAGAAATAAAAATAACTCACAACAAGTATTATGGAGAGAATGGCAATGGTAAATAGCATTGGTACCAGACTGTCTATTGTCCAGCCGACCCAATGAATTCCATTTCCTAAACCCATCACTCTCATCGTCTCTTTTAATCTAAGTTCTTTCTCGTGCACTATTGACTTGACAATCATTGATGTTGTATAAATCCAAGCAAGGACCATAAACAAAGGAAAAGTTCTAGAAACTGCACCTATGAATCTAAGAACCACTAGTTTTAACATAATGTAAAAATTGTTCAAATTTATTAAACATCACATACTCATCATCAATGTGACAAGGGTAAGGAAGTTGATGTAGAATGGCACCAGGTATTTTTTCATATTTTGTTTTCTCATATATAATACTATGATCCAATAAATCTTGAAGGTAAATGAATCCGTGTGTGATATACTTTAGATCATAAGTTGGTCTTACCCTACCACCAGGTGTGTCTATCCTGTCAGTTATGTATTCTGTGTTATCAACTTTATCTGGGCTCATTCTAAAGAAAAAGTAGTAAAATAAATCCAATAATTTAGAAAAAATGTAAAACATACTAAAAAAAATTGTTTTTATTGGTCGTGAAGTACCGTATCTTATAAGTAGTTAAAGGTGAAAGTTCATTCTGTCCAGGAGAAATAAATTCTACCAATGCCCAAAGTCGATCAAACAAGATCAAATCCTCTCCATCCTTCTCTGCTTTCTTCAAGTCTTTATATGGCCTGATTTTGTTTCTTTCAATGCACTTTAAGACAAATAATGAATTATTTCTTTATTTTTAATTGCTTGTATATGTTAAAAAACCTTTAAAAAAGAGTCAAATGAAGATAAGTTTCTTCCTATGTTTTCCAAATTGTATTTTGACTCAAAAGAATCGATTGTCCTACAATATATGATATATTTTTAAATATGAAACAAAAATAAAAATAGATCACCTTGATGAATCACCATTCTAATAATTTAGCTATTCTTTCTAAGTCATCTTCAAGTACATTGGAGTCCGATTCATTATCAAACAGGGTCTGCCCCTTATCTGATCCAAAATAATTCTAAAACAATTAAATATTTCATCATAACAAATTTTAATTTTTATCAATTTAAAAAGCAGGCATATTTTTCGACTTTATTGTTTGGAACATGGCCAAACACTTAACAACACTTCTTTGACAAATCAATCTATCACTGAAAATTAAACTATTGATAATGAATAAATTATTTTTATTTTGATGTATTAAATGTAAAATTTAATTGATGATAAATGATAATAATAATGATGAAGATAATAGTAGTATATCCTTTGGTAGTTCTGTTATCTGAAACTCAAAATTCACATTACGAAAAAATGAATACGTTTTTTAAAAGTATTTTTGTAAAAAGAAGAAAAATAATTACACATAAATTCTGAAATATAAGAAAATATTAATAGTTAAAGCAAAGCAATGTACAGAGTACATAGGTAATTTAAAAATTATTATTGTTATTCCAACAAATTTCAATTTTTTTGTTTATATAATGAATTGTTTTCAATGCTTTAGTGAATTTAAACCAACAAAGTAAGAGTTTTAATTATATTGTTTAAGTTTTATTTATTTATTTATTTTTTACTTCATGCAATATAATTTGATTGATGAATCATATCGTGTTGTAGTCAAATGAACACAACATAAACCTAATTTTGGTTCAAAATGGCTAAGCTAATTCACTTAAAATAAGAATTTATAAATTGATTTATACTTTAGGGAAAACAGACTTACTTGAATTGAACTAAGAATGCGATTTGTTTCTACATTAGGATCTAGTGTTCCAAGAGTAATAAGTGTGTTTATTGCATCCCCTATCTTTACAAAAGTCATATTAACCCTTTGCATCACTCGTCTAACGACAGGCGTATCAGGGTAATAAAGAATTTGGCCACTAGAAAGATATATCTTTTAATTTAAAAACAAAGGAAATAGTCAAATATTTACCATAAAAATGGTTTGTAAAGTCTCCAAATGATTCTTCCCAGAGGGTTCCTTTCAATTGCTTTGAAAATATCATTGCATTCGGGTGTTGTATAGTTATCATATTGGTAGTTAATGAAGGCATTGTCAAAAAACATTTTCTGCATATTTTCTATTCTAAACAAATGAAAATATTTGTAACTCTTCAATTTTATTTTGACAAAAACTTACTGTTTTGGATTGTCTTGAATTATTCCTGTACTAATTTTTTGTAGTCCACCTTTTACTCCACACAAATATTTAAACACTAGTGAATAAATTTTAAAGAGTGTACTGTTGCCTAATAAGTCTGGGTTTTCTATTTGGTTATCTTGATTAGAATTTACTACATTTTGTTCATATAACCTGCTGGCATGAAAATAAAATATATAACAAATTGTAGTTACAAAAATGAAATGACTTACTCTGTCAGTCTTGTATTGTGAGTAATTTTCTCAAATGAATCTATGACCTCATCTAATGCCATCCAATTGTCAACAGATGCAAAAGAAGTTAAATTAAATTTTATGTATTTCTCAACCTACAACAACACCAATCATCATTAATAAAAAATAAGTATTTGTTTCTTTACATAGGGCCTTCACAAGAATAAACATAAAAAATTTTGTTCTGCATTTTGTTCTCAATTTTTTCCAATTTGTTATGCCACTTGGATACGGTACCATGATTATCTTAGTCCATCTACTTTTTTATTTATTCCAATTTTCCATACACATTTTTTCTCTTCAAAAGAATTTTTTTCTTCAATTATTATATATTATTTTAGGAATAAATAAGAATGAGCAAATTATAATCTCCCAAGCCTAGAGGCAATATTTGACATGAAGTGACTATATTCACCACAATTGTTCAAATTTGCAATTGAATCTACCGACAAAAAGTTTGTAGAAAATGATCGAAACAAATCAATTCAAAGCGACTTTTATATTTGACACTAATATGGCTCATATGGATATACATGACCTAATTTTAAGTTTGGCTGCAGACAGTCTTTTGAAACACATCCCCACAATACACAACAAAACCGGGTTTTGAGATTAATCAACAAAGCCCAACAGTTTATCTGTAATTCTACACTTCATATAGATTTCGATATCCCACAAGTATCCTCTCTCCTACAATATGTGTACTACAAGATACATATATCAATCACCATTCATGCTAACCACCCTCTTATCAAACTAGTAAATAGCATGCCACCTCTGCCAAAAATTCTGATTGAAAAGGAAAATGCTGCCTATTGGCTTTTTCAACTTTCAGTAACTTTTAGATAGGACAGCCAATGAGGTGAAACCTATAAACAATTGTTATTTAAATTGGTGTACATAATATGTTGTGTAATTATATACTACCACATATTTCTTCAGCTCAAAGCACAATTGAAATATTTTGAAAACAATAACATGATCAAATTTTGTTAAAAAGTGCAGTTTTTTTTGTTAAATTAGCATTTCCACAACCAGAAAGATCTGAAAAGTGTTTTGAATTAATAAGTATATAATAAGTGTCTGGTCATCCTAGTCTGTCTGCTTTGGTCTGTGAATTTTTATTCTGTTTTATAAACTACATTTACAAGCTCTACAAGAGCTTTGAAAATAAACCATGTTTTACACTACTAGTATGAGATTTATTAATTTAAGAAGAATTAAAGAGCTGCAATAATCAATGAACAAGGTTATAGTTTTAAAATATAAGATAAGATATGAGTATTTATAAAATAACAATAAACTTAAAAAATTAAATAAAAACAGTAACATGCCTTTGGTTTTGCATAAAAAGAATTCCACATTTCATCAATATTTGATTTTATTCTGTATAGCTGTGCTCTGCTCAAATTACACAATACTTCATCAATATTACTGGATAATTCATCACCACTGAAAGAGCAGTGTTTAGGTGTATCATTGTTGAAAATTAGATGAACTAAATTCTGAAAGCAATAGCTTTATGTAATGCACATTTATTTACTAAATTTTTTATAAACATACAGAATCAGTCTTTAGGTCAGCATCTAACATCATGTCAACTATTTCCTTATTGATCGTCACTCTATCAGTTTTTAATGTTTCATATAAATTATCAGGATTTTTTAATAAATTCCTTAAAACCAGCATTCCTAAAAGTAAAAATGTTACTTATTATAAAAATTAGATACAATTTAATAATATAACTATAATATGCACTCTATGAAGTATAATTAGTTTAGTCTGTCCCAAATTTAAGAAAATATTCTTTATTTTATTAAAAGACGCAGATAAAGTGTTAAAAATAAAATAAAATAATGTGAAAATAAAGACAAAGCTGACACTTTATAAACTTCCTCTACTTACTACTTTCAACACTGTCATCATCTTTTGCAATTTTCTTAATTGCATATAAAAAACGTTCCGAATTTTTGCTTACACGTTCAAAGTGTTTAGTCAATGTACCATTTGGAGCGCTGTCTAAAATTTTCATAATTTCATTTAACAGTTGGGTTATTCTAAAAAAGCATTCTATTAAATGTAGACCATTTGGATAGTGCACTCATTACATGAAATACTTACGTCTCTTCGTTAATGGTTGGAAAAAAAGTTTTAGCAGATTCTTCATCGGGAAAACAAGTATTGTTGGCAGTACAAATAAAACTTTGAATAAAAGGAAAGAACCCAGTTGAAGGCATTGGTTTTTCAGTGAGATGGCCTTGTAACAAAAATCAAATCAACAATTCTCATCAGATGAATAACTGAAATTAAGCTAGAACTAAAAAGTAAAAATAATTTATAAATCAATTGACTTATCATCGTATGATAATATACATATTTAAGGATATTGTCAATGGTCGATTATCTTAAACATTGTGTTTTTTAGCGACCAATCGTTCAATACTTTGTTGAAGAAGCAGTCCAGGATGAAGTATTTTAGAAAAACACCTTTTTCATTTTTTTATTTTTTTTTTGCCGTAAATTTGAACTTTATTTCTTTATTTAGATCATCTACAGGTCCGGGGTGAATTACAAAACATGTTGATTGGAAAAAATGCAATACAGATTATATTATTTTTAATTTTTAAGGGTGTTTTAACGGCTAAGATCACGCCATAACATTAAACCTTCTTAGGTTAGTTAGATCCCTTCTGAATGCTATAAAGCTCTGACTACAAACAGTCATTCATAAACTAACCTATACTATTGCCATCCAAAGCTTTAATTTATTCTTTTAAAATTTTTAATTTGGAAGGCAAATGTATGCAAAAAAGGCATTTTAAATTATAAAATGTATCCCTGTTTTCTTTAATTAGACTTTCAAATTTTTGTTCCATAATTTAAACATTTCCCATAGGCTTGTATGGCCAATAATAATAATAATAATAATGGAGTCAGACTAGCAGCAGTCTCAGCACGAGTATAGGCTCATCGTTATCCTTTTATTCTTCCATTCAAATAAGATAATGCTACTTAACTATGATAAAAAAACAAAAACATGAATAACACTTTTTTGAGGGAGCTATCCATTATTATTATTATATTATTTATCTAGTATTATTTACATATAGAAGTGAACAAGTAAATAATAAGTTAAAGCAGGTTTGGTTGTCTTATGCGTTTCAGCTTTTGCCATCTTCGGTGGTAGGTTTATAAAAATAATTGATACTTTTACAAAGGGTTTTAGATTCAACAGTGAAGATGGCAACATGCCGAAACACATTTGACAGACCTTTCCAGTGAGGAGATACAGACAAAACGATCGTTAATGACCAAGTTACAAGTTCATTACCAGACCACATAGGAAAATCTCACAATTAAATAATTTTGATTTAAAATCAGGGATAGGGACAGTTTGAAAGAAAACACTTAGATCCTTTATCAAACTTTCAAGTTATGCATCCTTTCCATAAGGAATTTGGAACTATTATTAATAATTTACAAGTTTAACAAATATAAAAATCTATTTACAATATTAAAACTTATGGTTTCAAGCATAATTAAATCAAGAACTGAATTGACAGTCTTTTTTGTCAAAAAAAAAAAAAAAAAAAAAAAAGCTAGGCAAATAGGCAAAGAAACTTTTTCTTTCAGATTAGCCTTATTCCTGATTTTTAATATGAACAGTTGATATTAAAGATATCTAAGATAATTTAAATAAATATGCACTGTAGTATTATAATTCCAATCACCTAAACGGAAATGGTATAATAAGTATAATGAATTTTGTAAGACTTTTTTTGAACGGTTAATCATTAATGTATAATAGCATGACCATGCAATAAAAGGCCTTGAGGATTAGTAATCAATCCAATCCAAGGCCAACTTACCATAAATTGTTAGGATGTAACTAGCCCACCTACATAAAACCATGTCGTATTTGAAAAAGACCCTTTACCATATTCCATCATTTATGATCACGTATTAATTCTATTACTATCAAACTATGAACTTTGTTTTGTTTTAAAGAACATTAAGCAAACATTATGAATCTATGAAAGTGTAACTGCAGTGAATATTAACAACTTTAGATTTAAAGCTATCATTTAATGTTATGAACTGTAGACTGAATATTTTATTTTTTAAAATAATTATTTTGTAAATGTTTATCTAACACGTTATTTAATAAGAAATCGTATTACTTGCTTGTTCTGGTCTGAATAGTTAGTTATGTGTCATAAAAAAATTCAGTGATAAAAATAAAATGTTTGCACTGTTCTCGACTGAAAAAGCCAAGGGCAGTTATGACAAAAGTAAAATTGTAAATTAAAAATAATGAAAAACCTTACTTACATTCTTCGATTCTTGTTTGCAATCCTCTCGTTCGGACCCACATTAAAATGAGGAAAAGGAGCAAAGGCCATATCAGCTCGACGACGAGTCTAAACTGCAAGCAGAGATGAAAAAAAATTCTTAGCCATTCAATACGAAGTGAACTGAAGGATTGTGAAAAACGAGAGCCATCCACCTTGTTTCGCTTCCTTGTGACCGTGTTCTTCCAAACGATGAGCTTGAGCTGAAGACCGAATCCCATCCCGCTCGCCGGTCAGTAAACCAATTTCGACATCAAGTCAGTAACGACTAGGGAGTGGGAGCGGACGCCGGCTTCGAGGGCCTGTCAAGTGTCAAACTTCGAGTGTCACGGACCGTCGTAGGGAAGGGGGATGGCGAAGAGTGGGACACCAGCTGTTGGCCAGGACTTGATCTAACCGCTTACCGAGAAGAGGAGCCGCGGTAATGAGTACCAAGCTAAGCACTGGCGCTGCCACCAGGTGTCTATCTAGTCTAAGTCCAAAATGTTCCAGGAAATTTAGTAAGCTAGTTGTGTTCAAAGTATGATTTCAACTCCGTTGTAAATAGCAAAATAGAAATAATGCTTATTAAATATTTTTCTTTACTACCATAACTTCTTTTTAAACAAATGTTGGGTGAGGATGATATTATGGATCGTTGACAATTTTGTAGGTGCCATCAGTCCATAGGATAAATTAGGGATGACAACCGGTTCCACTATATTCTTATATTATCTTCAGGTGTGGTTATGAAGTTATTGCCTTAGGTTGATAGTTTGAAGAATAACTCAAGAATTGTGAAGAGTGTTGTTCGGAAAATAATGCAGGTTTGCGGTTATAAAATAGAAACAATTAAATAAATAATTTTAAACATTTTGTATTGATTAAGAAACCCTAGATTACTTACTATCAATACCCTAGCCACTTCTCTATACCCTCTGAATAGAATTTTTAAATCTTTATTAATAACAAATTCTGTAAATGCATTTTCTAACGAATTTTGATAAATAAATTTTTTATATTGTAAAACGTTGACCAGGTGTCCAGGAGAATAGGGAGGATGAGGCAGAACTTAATAACCAAGATCCG
The DNA here is from genome assembly GCF_000648675.2 of Cimex lectularius. Classification (NCBI taxonomy): domain Eukaryota; kingdom Metazoa; phylum Arthropoda; class Insecta; order Hemiptera; family Cimicidae; genus Cimex; species Cimex lectularius. The sequence continues at coordinate 693,653 of NW_019392633.1, read as the reverse complement.
ACAGTTGTCCTGTGAAACATGGGGCCGTGCGTTGTCGTGAAACAGAATCTGCTTTTCCGATTGACCGAAGATGGCAATTTGTGGTGATTTGCTTCAATTTTAGAGCAATGATTTCGGGATTGATTGTTTCGCCAGAATTCAAAAAAGCACACCAAAGAGTCACCATCGCCTTTTTTTATGCGTTGGGCCAGGATTTTGGTGCTGCCCTTTGTAGAGGAGCCACTGTCCAGAACGTCTGCAGTTATCGTGGAGAATCCATTTTCATCACAAGTGTGACAACAGCACCTGCTCAAAATATCAAGCACATATTGTATGACTGTCTACTGCTTGAGAAGTAGTGTACAGTGCGAGTCACGAGAGAGGGTCTGTGCACCGGAAAACAGTGGCCACTTGAGAAAAGTGAGTTGTCGAAGGGAGATATTGTGGACAATTGGGGTGTCTTTTATTAAAAACACTTATTTCATAAAACTAGTGATTGACGTCTTATTTGTAAAAAATACAATGTAATTAATTATTATATTAATTTAATTCCAAACTGAGAGGAATGTTAGTGCTAATTACCGGCCACTAGCATCTGAGAAAACATCTACACAGCATGTGCATATTTAATGGCGATCCCATTTGTAGATTATGCAATGAGGAGGAAGCCACCCACTTAATCTTCGAATGCGAAGCAACCGTTCCATAGAGACATAACGTGAATAATTATAAACAGTCTGATCTAGCATTTTAGGAGAAGGATCGAGTCTATTGAACTGAATAAGGAACTAGGAAAGTGCAATAAACCAGAAAGCTGCATTGCTTGGGGAACAAAAATCCCAACTTTCTAGCATCCATCATCATCAAATTAATTAATTATAAATTTTTAAAAACTACAACTCGTAAAATTTCATATTGCACATGATTTTGTATAAAAGAACGTGCAGAAAAAAATAATAAGAAAAACTTTATCTAAGTTTGGTGGTTCTCAGCTTACGCAATATTCCATTCAGGACGCGATCCCCGTTCGCGTTAATAAGTACATTCACACAAAAAGAAACCTTTCAAACAATATATACAATTTTTTAAAAAATTAGCGAGCCACCAGGGTGTGTGATATTATGCCACGTCGGTGCTTCGTCCCTCCATTCACCCTACAAACTTCTTATTTGGTGGTTGTTATCTTCCGCCAGAAACCCACCTCCTCATACGCAAAAATTCAAGGTAATAAATTCATACTCATTAAGGGACAACCACCCATGAAAAAGCCAACAATTGCGACATATGCATTTATCTGTTTCAATTATCCAATAAATATCTCGCTGTAATCACCGTTGTGTTTTATAAGCCCTAAGACTCGTCGGTTTACACTCTCGTAGAAAATTATGTACTGGTGCGCTCTACAGAGGATATCTCCGTGGCCCTCTCTCAAATATGATATGTCCATCCATCCACATGTCAGCTTGGTGTACCTATTCGCAATTGAGTCATAACTTTTTTTGCTGTCCATTCTCTCAAGGCCCACGGTTTGACCGACAATTGTACTTCTCTTAATTTGTTCATCATTGCGGTTCAGCGATTAGAAAGAAATTTAATACTTTAATCTTATCCTTTATTTTTATGGTCAATTACTGTTTTGTGTTACCGAAAAAATATATTTAGAGTTTAGTCAGAACGACTAATGCCTTGTTTTGCCGGATAGAGGTTGTTCACACCTACGTTTCTCAAACGGGATGTCCCCTACTATCTCATATAGATGTGGTACCCACCATCAATAACGACGGCGTAGCATAAAATCATTGGTTTGTTTGACAACGAATACCTTGGCGTTCGAGTAAAATGAAAACTTAACGTAAGAGTTTTTACTGATTCGAATTGGCAAGGATGCGAGTGCCATCAATATTTTCCGCGAATCTAGGTCGAGTCTTGTTATTATGCTCATGTTTTCAATTTTAAAGCTTTAAGCTGATAACATCGAATATCACATTTTTGCATGGAATGAACACCCTTTCTTCATCTTGCTAATGGAAGTCATTCAAGACTTCCTCACCTTTTTCTTTCAAACTGGACCTCGCGTTATACAAAATAAAAACTCTCTGATGTTAGAACCCTGTCTTGTCTTACATTAGCTGTGTTGTAAGCCAAATTGTATTGTGTAGCTAGCGTTTATGTAACTCGGGCCCAACTTATATTAAGAATATTTTAAAAAGATAACTCCTAAACAAACTCGTTTATTTGTATAATTTATTGACTTATGTAGGATTGTAGCAATTGACGTCAAGATCAAGTTTTCTGAAGTGTGAGTCTTTTCCATTTAACCATTTGGAATATATCTTTGCAAAAGGGTGATTGCAGCTATTTTATTTGGATAGAAGACACTATTCGAAAAGCTTCTCATATAAACAATTCGGGGTTGATGGGTGTCTAGAAAACATCATCCATAAATAATTTACCTTGAAACGTAATTAATGTACTAAGTAAGGCTGAATGAATTAGATTATTTTTATTCAAATGTCGAAAAGTCTGGTGAACGTCGCCACAATTTGAATTCACCACTACTTTGTATAATAAAATCTAGAATTTTCAAACAATAACCAAAAATGTCTACCAAATATTTAAACCATACCATCTGATTAACTACTATTATTACAACAAATCTGCAAAGCAACTGATTTTTTAAATATATTTTTCTCGCCATTAATTTAAATTCAACTGTTTAGTTTTGTGATTAATTTATTTTACTTTATTTTAATTTAATTTATAATAGAAGCTTTACAGACAAGGCCCAATAAAGAGCGGTCATAAGCATACAAAACATAATCAAAAGACTAACATAAATAACATAAAAGTAACAAGATATGTAATGAAAGTAATATTATAAAGCAAAAGACCAGTTCTATGTAAACAACAGATAAGAACGTTAAGCATTAGAGATCTTCTTTTTCAAAGTATATAAAAAGTTAAAAGTATTTAATGAAAAAATCACAGTATGCAAGAAATGAGTTTCCCAGGGAGACGAGACGGCTATGTGTGTAATGCCTCGCGTATCCGTCGCGATAGTGATCCATACAAAAATTTGAACCCCTCAAGAAGCAATAATTCACAAGAAATAATTCACAATCAATTTATTTGCAAGAAGAAATAATTCACAATCCACAATTGAAGAAATATTGGAAAATAACTTTAGTTCGTAAGCTAAAAGTGAGTACGAAGAAAAACGAGAAATCGATTAAATGTCATTGAAAAACAATTTTAAAAAAGTATCAGCCAAGATTAGAGATAGTATTTGAGACCCTGTAAGATCTTCCACTCTGAAAGGAATCGGTTCAATAAAGAAGGGGGTCACCTACAATAGGTCATTTACACCAATAAAATAAAATAATTTTATTTTAATTATACATACATACATAAATATATATATATATATATATATATATATATATATATATAGAGAGAGAGAGAGAGAGAGAGTAAAATGCAGAAACTAAGCTCATTTGAAGGCAAGTGTCTTTTGACTTCCCTTCTTTTGTTTGTTTAGCTAGTCTCTCAACTGGAATTTTTCCTCCCACTCGATCGCTTTCTATCCGCATAAGGAATCCAGGAAGTGCATCTTTGCCTTCCGTTAAACGTACTGTAACTTGTTAGAACGAAAATTGCATTCACGTGTTCGGGATATAAAAAGTTATGATTGATAATTGAATCATATATTCTGCACCTGTTACTTCTCTGTTACTGGTTCACCTTTTACTTTCTAGTTCTGAACTGCAACAAATAGTAGACTACTGCATCAGAAATTGAAAACCACTTAAAAACAGGTAGGGGAATTAGGAAATCGAAATCTTGTGATTTTCGGCCATCAAGAAAACGGTTTATCTTTCAAGAATTCAGTAAATTTGGTGTCTCAGTGGGTAGTTGTGATAGTGAAATGATTCCAAGGGAACCAGCTGACGGCAAGTTAAGGTTGATACTAATTGCTGCGACAACCACAAACCTGAAAATAAAAATTCTAAAAAATTCATACGAACTAAAAGAAACGAAATTTATATCACCTAGGACTACCCTAAGGATGTTTCCGGACGAAAGTTATTTATAGAGATGATGGAGGTTCGAAAAAATGGAAAATTCGCTATAATTATAAGAGAAAAACAGGACCCGCTCATTGGCTCAAACGAAAAGAAGAGAATGATGTCTATGACACGACAAAACTCAGAAATACCAAACAATTAAATAAAGAGGATACAAAGAAGAGTACCAAAGGATTTATTCAAAAATATGAATTTGCACAACGAAAAAATGAAACTGGGATCAAAATGGGAAAGAACACCTAAGGGGCCCGCGCTCGAAGGAGAGTGATGACAGTAAACATTCACACAATTAATTATACACGATTTTTTGAAATTAAACATTTGTGCCACAGGCGGGATTCGAACCCACGACCTTCGGCTCAATACGCCACTGCTCTGACTACTTGCACTATCGTGACTTTACTCGTTAACACCATAAACCTCTCATTTCCATTTGTTGTGACACAATTTTTTCATTTCGAAAAAATCGTGTGTAATTAATTGAGTACGGCTCTTTATGTATATGAGGTCTGGGCATTAGAGTAGTTAAATGAGATAAAAATGGTACAAACAAGAATTGTCAATATGCTACCTTTATACTATAAAAAATATACCGGATCACTTTAAACGAAATAGGCGCTAAACGCGTCAAATCTTCTGTTTTGCTAAAAGTAATTGATTGGCTTAAAATATTTTCATTTCCTCCTGAAATCACTGTTCACAAATCTTTATTCTGCTATTAATTTAATTGAACTGTTGAAGAAAGAAAATAGAATAACTGATATTGTTAACTCGATTTGATACTTGTGACAATACGATTTCCTAGAATAAAACAAGTTGACAACTTGGACAACAGCTGGTATCGAACTCGGGACCCCTACAACAAATTACTGCTGAGATTCAAGGCAGATTTCCAACATCTAACATCGATTCATTAATGAACTGTAATATATGTAGCTTTCAAGAATCAAAGCATATTGAGAACCCACTTCTAAGGAAAAATTAGGCACTAGTACCCGGGTTCGAATCCAGCGGCCCTGCATTCGAACCCGATTTACTTTTTTTAAATTAATTAATTAATTTATATATGATCTGTATATGCATCCTTTACAGATAGTTATTACAGATATGAATAGAGAAGGATAAATATGTGCGTAAAAATATTTAGAAAAAAATAATTATAATACAAATAATACATAAATTAATAACATTAGTAACAAATAATAATATTAGTAATAAAATTATACTAAATACTAATAGTACATTATAAAAGAAGAATAACCTTGACAATATGTGAAGAGAATATAAACATAAGAAAAATACACTAATTATCCTCGGTACTATTGATTGGGAAAGAAAAAAAAATTAAATTCACAAACACAATATTACACTTTACTCTTCATGGTATTGTAATTAGGTTACTCTTCTATTTATTAATTATTATTCGGAGATCGTGAGATGGAGTCTGGTGTGACGTAGGTTTTAGAAAAACATTTTTTTTTATCGTGCCAACGTTTCGATCTTTATTGAGATCATCTTCGGGGCCTGGGATTTATAAACATGTGTGTGCTTATAAATCCCATGCCCTGAAGATGATCTCAACAAAGATCGAAACGTTGGCACGATAAAGAAAATGTATTTCTAAAACCTACATCACACCAGACCGCATCTCACGATCTCCGAATAATCATTAACTAACTAACGGTCTCTAAACACTACGTTATAATAAATTGTCTCAGTTTTAGTGCTTTACACAAATTATTAGCTTCTTCCAATATCTTAAAGCGGGACTCAAATTGGGGTCCGACTACCCTAACTAATGTGTATCGATAACTATACAAAAAAATATTCTGCTAAACCATCAACTCTTGCTAGTTTTGATGGTTTAGACGACTGTAGCGCCTTAAAATGAAGCGTAACCAGGGGCTTCCCAAACTACGGTCCGTGGCGAACTTCAAGAAAAATTAATAATTAATAAATGAATAAATAAAATTAAGAAACTAAAAACAATGAGTTCTGAAAACGAAAGTTTTTATTATGTAGCAGTAGTCATTGTGTTCTCCACAGACATGCTTTAGCTGTCAAACATGCCATTCTCTTTTAAGTTTTGGATGAGTCTATACAAATTATTAATTAAATCAAGTTGCGTACATTGAAGTCAAAAGTTTTCCCAATACTATGTGTTGATGTGGGAATTCTTCATCAATCCCACCTTCAACGTACGAAGGAATTCAGGTGGTTACAGGAATTTAAGTCTTATTGACCACAATTTCAAATTGGCCAATGTTTTCAATGGTGAGAAATGACAATGTATTCTTTCGTAATTATCAGATTTTTTCATTAAAATTAATGAGATGAGTCTTTCTTTCTAAGAGAAGGGTATCTCATCTTTCGATGACAAAGTTCTCGCCTTCAAAAGAAAAATCAAGTTTTTAGTTGAAACTGTTAAACAGGAAGATATCGAGTGGTTTCCAATGTTAAATGATTTTTTAAAAGGAAACAAACTGGAGCTTGCGATCGGCACGTTGATTGATGAAATATCTGAACACCTTCGAAGTTGGGAGATGTCCTTTTCGTACTACTTTCCAACAGCTCGAGTACAATCTCCTCTCAAACCTCGTGCAAAAACTGTTAATGAAAACTCACTGAAAGCGTCCTGGGTAAGGTATCGAGTGGCACAGGCAGGTAAAGTTCATACCAACGCTGAAACCATCATAAAACCCTGCGTTAACGATATTGTATCTTGCATGCTTGACGAAAAAACAGTAAAAGTTATATGTTCGGCGCCATTATACAATACTGTCAAAAGACGGATACTTGATTTATCAAATGATGTGAATGGACCTCTGGTTTCTTTCATCCATCACAATACATTTTCTCTTCAAATCGACGAATCAACAGAACTCACGGGGATTGCTATTTTATCGGCTTTTGTCCGTTGTGAATATTCGGGATGTTTCGATGAGTACTTGACTTGTCTAAAACCACTTCCTGCCAATGGGACAGAAGCCGAATATTCCGTTTGTTGTACGATTTGTTTACATCTAACGAAATTCCTTGACGTGTGCACACATGGTGCAAAAGCAATGACTAGCCAAACGATCGAAGTGATTACTAAAATAAGATAGAAATCGAAGGATTGCAGCAACATTTATTATGTGTTCCACAGACATGCGTTGGCGTGAAATAAATGCCAGCCTCTTTTAAGAAAGTTTTGGGTGAGTCTATTCAAATTATTAATAATATATAGTCGCGGCCATTGAAGTCAAGACATTTCACAATACTGACGATATGGAAAGGCTTCATCATTCCCTGCTTCATCACACAGACGTAAGGTGGCTGTCTCGTGGGAAAGCCCTTATTTCTATTGATGGGCAATGTCAAATTGGTCAACAATGTCAAATGGCCTACAGTAGTATTCATTAGATATTTGCCTGAAAATGAATGGGATGAGTCTTTCTTTTCAGGGAAAGAATAACCAACTTTCGGGGCTGAGTCCAAGGGCGCTCTCTATCACTTACAAAAGCGTATACCTGCCCATTGCCACGTACGGAGGAGCAGCTTGGGGAACAAAATTGCAAAGCAGGAGTAGAAGCATCCTCGAGCAGAGTCAAAGAATAGGGCTCCTGAGAACGACTAAAGCTTATAGGACAGCCCCTACTCACGCCCTCCAAGTCCTTGCTTCCGCTGCACCAATAGACATTGTCCTCCACAGTAAAATTGCAATCCGGCAGCTAAGAGATGGAAAGGAGCCAACAATGGTAAATTTGGATGCGGCAGATAGGGAAAGGCTACGAACTGCACCTAGAAAGGAGATCCGGGAGATCCTCACAGTTTGGATAGACAACTTGTGGCAGGAAAGATGGGATAGAAGCACCAAGGGAAGGCTAACCCACGAGTTTCTACCCAGTATTGAGGACCGAGCAAAAGCAAAGTGGTTTCAACCAGATTACTGGACCACACAAATATTGACAGGTTACGGAAATTTCAATGCTTACTTGCACCGATTCCATAGAGCTAACAGTCCACTGTGTCCCGACTACAGAGTTGATGATAGTGTCCAACACAGACTGTTCAACTGCCCCCTCCTTGAGAGTGTGAGGGAACCACTAAAGCTCTTCTTCCGCCACACTTGGCCACCGACCCTCAACGAACTGATTAAAGAAAAGAGGGCGTTTGAGGTCCTCAAGCCTGTTAGCCGAGCTATAGTGGACAAAGTACCTGATTAGTTTGTTCTTTCTTTTTCTTCTTTTTCTTCCTATGTTGTTACTTGTTAATCTTAGCGTTTCCCTGAACTTTTAATTCCGGGCTGGTTACTCCTTGTACCCATAATTGTTATTTATTTATTAAAATATTGTATTTATTAGAAAGTGTGTTCAAAAGGATTAACCAGCAAGGGGGAGACCTATTAGAGTAGATAAATTAATAATAAAAAAAAATTTCCCTTCTTCCTTGGGTCTTCCCTTTCAGGGCAAGGTCGAAGGAAGACGTTAAGCACAATAAGATCCCCTAAACTTGCATCCCATTTGAATTAGTTTAGTGGCCGTGGTCCGCCGGTATGGGGTCTCCCTTAGGTACGGCGGGGAGGTGGATGGGAAAAAAAAACCAACTTTCGACGCTATTGACAAAGTTCGCGCCTTCAAAAGAAAAATCCAGTTTATGGATGAATCTGTTGAAAAGAAAGAGGTAGTGTTTTCCTGTGTTAAATAATTTTTTAAAAGAAAAAAAACTGGAGCTTGCGAACTGTTGATTGATGGAATGCAATTTGTGAAGACCTTTCAAGTTTGGAGAAGTCCATTGAACACTACTTCCCAACAGCTCGATATACAATGCTGCAAGACCATCAATGGGTGGTCGAACCGTTCACAGTTTCGACAAGGCCAACCAGTCTATCTTCAAGTGAATACGAATTTTTGATTGACATTACTTCAGATTCCAACAAGAAATCTACTTTCCAGTCCGATAGTTACCACTATTTTTGGCTCCGTTTGAATAACAATAAGTTTCAACGGCTCGTTGAAAAAGCAAAACGTGTTCTTCAATTTGCCACAACTTACCTATACAAATTCGTATTTTCTATCGATACAGACACAAAACCTAAATACAGAAGCTGTCTATGAACCCGACATCCGTCTCCAGCTATTACAACTTATTCCCAACATAACCAAATTGTGCAGGCTAAAACGACCTCTCTCTTTGTTTTAGAGTTGACTCAAATTTGACTTTGTGTTCTGGATTTTGTAAATAAAGTTCAGTATGTCAATCCAATGTTTGTTTTCATAGTGATATCTCTCTCCATCACCTAATTAGGAATGTACTGGCTAATTTATAATTTTAATTTACTACATATAATATAAGTTCATACTTTGAAAAAATTCAATGCGAGGGGTCCATCTTAGGTTTTGTTCTGTGAAAGGAGTCCGCTGGCTGAAAAGTTTGTGCAGCCCTGTTTTAAAGCATAAAAATGAGCTTTCGGTCAAAAGCACAGATACCCCGAGGGACGATGTGACCTCTGTTGTTGCGAATCAACGTAAAAATGTAAAAAAAATGAAAGACATTAGTACATATCCTATTTTTCAAATGAAGAATAAATTCTGTGCTGTACACTTTGCTGTTGTTGTTTCGTTTTATTATACATATCTTATTGTGTGTTAAATTGTTTTTTAATGTTAAACTACTTCTTCTGTTTCTAGTAGTCTACAGCAGAAAAATGTGAGCGGTTTGTCGGTCTTATCGAGGTTATCTCTCCACTCTTGGACGGTATTCATCGAGTATCAATACTCAGTTAACTACACATTAATAAATTTTTAAACAATGTTCTGAGCTCTGCGAAATGATGCAACCTCAATCGATGACCGTTCTAACTGGCTTAGACGCGTTTTTCACTTTTTCGTCTTACCAATCGCTCAATAAAGAAGGCACAGGCAAAACCATGGAGAACTGGTAGATCGGGATAGTCAAAAGCTATAGATAAATTAATACTAACTACTTATTTTGCCTTCATGTACAACAATACTTTATCACTAAAATTTCTTTTATTATATACATTTGTTAAACTTGTAAACTATTTGGTAATATGTACAACAATACTTTATCACTAAAATTTCTTAAATATGTACATTCGTTAAACATGTAAACTATTTGGTAATATGTACAACAACATTGATGTGATTTATAATTAAAAAAAGGCGATAAACTGGGTAGATGTTATTAAAGTAAATAGTAAAAAACAATTCGTGTCAATCAATGTTGTTTGATTAAGCGGAGAGCAGGGATTCGTTCGCACTACATCAGTCCTGTCAATTTAAGTTGCCCCGGGTCGTGGTACCATTATTACCATTTAGAAAGGGTGTGGCCCTCCCCCTGTGACCCATCCTAACTAATATCCTAAATGCACATTAAATGAACGGGGTTGCACGATTACCTCTCATCTTCCGCATTGCGAAACTGGAAATTCCTCCCAAATACTCCGTAACACCCTCAAGCAGCCCTACTATCAACTACCAAAAAACCAACTTTTCTGTATTTGTAAGAGAATTTCTCTCCTCGTGCATAAAGTTTAAAATGAACCCTACTATTAGTCAAACGAATTATTAAATTGTTTAAAAAAATTTCATTACGGAAGCGAAAAACAATTCGAAGTAAAAGGGGAATTATGCAGAGACAATCTATCAACCGTATTTTTTTTAAATTAAATAATTAATATTTCCTTTTTGCGCATTTTTATATATTTATTTGTATATAATTTGCTCCATTCAATGTAGTTTTGCAAATATTATCAACTACATGTATTTAAAAGAGGATATTGCAATAAAGAATGATTTTAATAATAATTAATATAATAGTATTCTGTTGCTATCCTCTAACCAAAGATCGTGTGCCAGGCGAGGAGGATGGGGGATTTTTTGACTGAGATTTATCACGCTTAATTTTTCAGTTGCACCGACGCCGCCGTTACTTGGTGAAATGAAGATTCGATCTTTTCTGTTGTGGAGGGTGGTAGTCGGTTGATTATACCGAGAAGGCTGGACGTAGCGCCACCGGTCAGTAGCTCTCTAGTCGGTGAATCGCCCTCACGCGATCGTTGAAATCCTTCGTACCGACCTCGTTTCAGTCTAATTTGATGTTGAAAAGCAGACGAGTTCCCCGAAGAGCTTGGAAGTGGGAGGAGTGGGCCGAAAGATGTAACCGTGTGTGAAGACTAGTTGTTCGCGGGAGCGTGGAAGGTGGCAGTAGTATTACTGGAGGCTATGGAGAGGCAACAAGCGTTTACAGTACTTCCTCCACTGTCTCCTCGGTTGCCGCCACCTCCACCGACCCCGGCCGCGACGAGGATGGCACCACTAACTGTGGCACACAAGGAAAACAGTGCCTTTGTCATTTTGGCCGATATCGGAGATCCGCCTTCCGGAAGGGCCAGTCCGTTCAGAGGACGGGGCTTCAGAACGCCGTCGTCACCACCTTCTAGCAGGATACCAGTTCTGACAGGTAAGAGTGCGCCTTCGAGCCCCGTCAGGAGCAAACCTCTTCCAGGAGGAAAGAGTGCACCGGCGAGTCCCAAACGCGTCAACGCGAAACCCCCTCAGCCTAAGAGGCGCAATGAGTCCCCTTCGAAATTACCTGTGAGCAAAAACCGAAATTCTCCTCTGTCGACACCAGTAAAAGAACCAGCGAATCGGAGGTTAAACGCGAAGCCTCCAGTTTCGAAACCTAACTCACCTAGGCGGAACTACACTGCCGTAAACACGACAACGAATAGGGTTCCACAGTCAGAAAGAAAAAACGATTTAACAAAACCTCTTCCTGCGGCAAGGACTAGATTTAACAATAAGCCGGTGAGTACTGATCTTAAAATCGGCCTCAACAATAAATCGGATAGACCAAACTTAGCCGCCCCAATCGCCACAGCGAGGCGATCTACCACAGAGTCTAAGAAAGGGAATGATAATGGCGAAGGTGACAAAAATTCACATTTATCAAATGGAACACACTCGAATACAGCAGCAAAAGTTAAGCAGGACGAAACTGTCAACCCCCAATCGTCAGGATGTGCCATCGATAATTCGAACGGGTCTGAACGAATTCCGAATTCACAATCAGAGTCAGAAGAGAAAACAGAACATGGTGAAAAAACTACTGCTAATGTTGTCTTGTCAACCAATGAAACACTTCCAGAAACAATTCACAAACTGAATAAAGATATAAACTCGGTAAAAGGAGACCCCAAGATTGGAGCTACCAAATTACAGGAGGTTCAAAACAATTCGGGGGTGGAACTGGTTGTGACGAAGGTCGAAGTCCTTAAAGAAAAAGCTCCGACAGATGAAAAACTCGGTCAGTTAAAAGAGAACTTGATTGTATTAAAATCCGAAGTCGAAGATGACATAAAAACGGGAAAATCTAAAACCCAGGAAGTTATCGAACTCAAAAACATCAAAGAAAGAAATAAAATGGTAAACGGGTCGTACAGCGACAAAGAAGTTGATATTACAAGAGAGACAGAACTTATTAAAGAAGGAGGTGAAAGATACCAAGAACTGAAAGAGAATAAGATGGAAATGAACGGATTGGTCAAAAACAAGGATCAAACACTTGTGGAATGGACTACCAAGCAACCGATGGAGCTCGTCCAGCCGGACGTTATCCCGACTGATCACACGACTTCCGTCGGAGTTGGAGTTGGAGCAGTCCAGGTGGCCGAAACCACTGTGGAAGGTCCACCTGAGGTGGAAGTAGAAGCTGGAAATCACACTGTCACATTCAGGTATAATTTCAAAAACATCTTTAAAGTAAAAATCTTTAAAGTAACGCAATCACTCCTATATTTTCATTGCGCAATGTTACAAAGTTAACTTATCGTCGAATTTTTTGTACACTTCTTCAACGTTCAATTGCATGATCAAAATCACAGATTATACATATTGTAATATACTAATTTCGTCACAATTCAACATCTTTAACTACTTTCTTTCCATTTGAGAATTTGTTATGCCGTATGGGTTTTAGGAATGAAATAGATTACATAAGATAAAGTCAGCTTTATTAGTTGCGGTACTGGGTCTAGTTTATTTTCTTCTAATGAGAGTGGAACAATAAAATAACCACGTACAAAGTTGAAGAGGACAAACATCGAAACCACATTACCACCTTTCAAAATGTTAAATTGAGTAACAAATATAAAAACTCTTTCTTTCGCATTCCCTCTCCCTCCCCCTCTCACTCACTTCTCTCTCTCTCTCTCTCTCTCTCTCTCTCTCTCTCTCTCTCTCTCACACACACACACACACACACACACACACACACACATCATTGCATATGCGAACACAAACAATGATACAGCCTCTTCTCCGAATCACTAATTAACAAGAAACATTTCTTTACATGTCCGGAATTGACTAAAGAAAGAATAAATGTCCGGCGCCTCTGGACGTCTTAAAGGAAACGTTTACCCCCCTACATTATGTATTAACTGCGATGAAAATTGAGAAGATGGCGAGCGAATTATTTGAATTGTGTTCTCAAGAATGATGTTTTATGATTAGTTAGTGTTTACCAACCCACTGCTTCCCGCCATGAAGCTACTCATGGTTTTAGTCGGTTATTTCCAAGACAATTTACTGATTTAGGCAGGTTCACTTCATTTATGTCAACGAATCACGCGTTACAGATCATAAACGGCACGAAAAAAATATGATTATAATAGGCCTTAAAACCTACAAATAATGTTTTTTTTTTTCTTCTGATAATAAAATACTATTTCACAGCCATATTTTTGTGAGATTTCCTCCTGTGGACTGTAGGGTGATAATCCTATTGTTTTATAGTTACCTATTATCCTTGTTTACACATCCTCGCAGATTTTTTTGACTAGCATTTGGTGATATATACAGGGTGGCCCCAATCGATTCAGCCTCACTTCCAAATATAGGAAATTGAACGCTGAGTAAAAAAGGTCTGCAAACCCTTCAGTTCCGAGCTACAGGCAAAAAACCATAAAAAAACCACGTTTTTTGACCTTATTCGTGAAATTGTTAGTAAACCGTTGGCCTGACCGTAAAACAGCTCGAAACAACGCCTGTAGAGGGTTAATTTCTGCGTCGAATAAGATTAAAACCGCCCTGATCGGCCGAAAATTTCATTTTTAGCGATTTTTCGAAGTTAGGAGGTGAACGGGTACACAAAATTCACCATTTCTTACATTTTTATCGAAAATTCACAACTTGAACTGTTTTCTGATGGGTACCCCCTACTGAATTAAATAATGTACGAAAAATCTGAACGGCTAACCTAAGTTGTGAATTTTCGATAAAAATGTAAGAAATGGTGAATTTTGTGTACCCCTTCACCTTCTAACTTCGAAAAATCGCCAAAAATGAAATTTGATCAGGATGGTTTTAATCTCATTCGACGCAGAAATTAATTCTCTACAGACGTTGTTTCGAGCTGTTTTACGGTCAGGCTAACGGTTTACTAACAATTTCACGAATAAGGTCAAAAAACGTGGTTTTTCATGGTTTTTTTGCCTGTAGCTCGGAACTGAAGGGTTTGCGGACACAGGTTCATAAGACCTTTTTTACTCAGCATTCAATTTCCTATAAGATCTGGAGTGTGGCTGAATCGATTGGGGCCACCCTGTATACTGAAGACAATAAAATGCCGGAACGCGTCTGAATTAACAAAAATCAACGAGGATAGGATGAGAAGTAACTATCAAACAAATATATTTTCTACATGTCTCAGGTTATTACTTTCAAATTTGTATTACAAAATTGTTGATATTTTAATCGACTAGACAAGAAAACTCAGTGAAAATTAATTTACCTATGGTACCATCACGTAAATATTAAAATTTGGAGATTACTACACGAATTTTATAACTAATACATGAATAATTACACTTTGGATACCGCATCTCTAGTTTCATTATATTTTCTATTATTTACTATGTGATTTGCTATTGCCTTAAGAAAAGATACATATTATTTTGTTTAAAAGAGTAAACTACAAGATAATCGTTTTCGATTAAAGTTTTTTCTAACGGTTTAAAACAATTAAATCTCCTCGTAATGATAGGAATACAACTAACTAGTTAGCCGGTTAATAAATGTCGTGAACACAACTAGAGCAAAGAAGTACGTTCTTTAAGCTTAATTATACATCGTACAGCGAGTAAGCAAACGAAAAAAATAGAGTGAAAGAAATGTCCTCTTCCGGTAGATAAATTATCATTTATTTAAAAATATGAGAAACTTGAAAAATAACAATATGTATAACCACAGCAGTACTTTATTTTTTAACATTTTGGTGTGTGTGTGTCAACTTTTCCTACAAGTGACAAATTCAGCATATATGGAAAATATTTACTTAAAATACAATATTTGTAGTTTTAAAAATCAAAAAATCTAATAAAAAATATACATATATTTTTATTTTTGCTTTGACTATAAAAACAACTTTTTATCAATAACAAGAATAGGTTTGGCGGTTTTGAATGATTTAATAAATAAACAAATTCTTTTGATATTCAATCCATCATTTCCAATCCTACGTCATATAATTTCAATTAAATCTTTCAAAATGAAGGAAACGTTTTTCTGACAAAGTTTTATTATTTATTTCAAGATTTACTGAACACTTCTGAAACACGCGTTTAAAGCTAAAATGAGGTTGACAAACTCAGTCACATTAGATTTTTCAATTTTTATCTTCTAGCCTTACACTAACGAATTACTTGGGCTATTTTTGCTTAATGTTGCGAATCTTTCAGAGAAATATGATATGGTGAAGAGGTATAGTTTAGAGATTTTTTATATACATTTGGTGAGAATCATGGGACAGCAAGCCGAATCAAAGACTCTTTTTACATCCATAGCGACAAGTAATACAGTTTCTTTTCACATAAGTTTGACACACACACACCACACACACACACACACACACACACACACACACACACACACACACACACACACACACACACACACACACACCAACAACAACGACATCTACAATCAACCATATGTACAGATGTACTAATTGACCGTTGTTGAACAAGTTCCTCTCAAATTCCTATTCAAACTAGCTTTAGATGTATTATTAATATTAATATTGTTCGGTACAAATTGACAGATACATCATCCTGTATATGGGAGAGCGAGAGGTGTAGTTTGTACGGGAAAATTGATGGTTGAATATTGTTTTGCGGGTGTGGACAGATGGAAAGTGAAAATTGAGATGTAGCAATTCTGGGGAGTCAATATTATTATTAAGAAAGCCGACGACAAATAATTATATCGGATATATTTCTTCTTGCGTGGAGAGCATTTAAATTAAAGGAACTTAATTTGTTGCGGAAGGAGACTAATTTCAGGAATTTTGCTTCTAATTTTTCTAACATTTGGATGTTGATATTGATATGTGGAGAAAAAACAAAACTAGCATACTCTAGATTTGGACGGACTGCTGAATCGAAAAGACAGATTAGAGGAGTGGTTTCTGTAAAGACAAGGGAGGATATAAAGGGATTCTAGTTTGGATGCTCTTTTGAAAATGATTTCTACGTGAAGGTTGAATTAATTCCTAAATCTTTAATGCCGGATAATCTTGATAAGTGAGTTTTATTAATCATATATTGTAAAGCAACATTTGTAACTTTACAGGAGTAAGTGATAATAGAGGATTTGTTTAAGTTGAAGATATATTATTTTCATAGCACCATTTATTTAAGTTGTCTAGTGAATACTGAAGAGTAAGCCAATTTTCTAGATTAGAGATCAAGTGAAATAATCTTGAATCGTTTGCAAATAGTAATGATCTTACAAAATGAAGAATAGAAGGACATTGTTAAAGAAAAGAAACAGAACTGGTCCCAAGTGTGATCCTTGCGGTACGCCGGAAACTTGTGAAAATAATTGTGTTTGTTACTACCACAAATTTTGACAACGCATCATTATTTGATAACCGTCTCATGTCCACAATCTATCTCAGCCTGAAAGGGAAATGTTTTTATGCTTTCTTAATGGTTTTACATAATTATGCATATTGTGGTTTATTGAGTGGTCGATAAGCACCATATCAAATTGGAGAGTATCCATTGATTAATTTTCACAAATTCAGATTAATTTAATGCAGTTGAATAATTTTGAAACGGCGCTTATCTAGGTCATCTGTTCAGCACATCTCCAATTGTACGTTTTCTTGTTCATCTGCCGTAACGTAATCGAATATTTCACTTTCCCGTGACGAGAGAAGGAAACCATCAACCGAGTTGAAACCCATCTCTAGTCGGTTTCACTCGTTAGTACAAGTCGGTGTTACTCATCTTCCGATTCCTTTATTAATAATTTTTTATTGGTGTCTTAATTATTTGGATAAATATTTGAATTGAGAAGCGAAAAGCTTTTAATACTGAGGTGTCTAATTTTGAGAGTTATTGACAAAGATTGCATTTATTTTGAGAAATTCAAATTTGGATTCGTATTCATTAATTCATAATATTGACTGGTACGCAAAATTTTTGGATTTTCAATTAAATTTTATGCCATTTAATTACGTATCATATTTGTTTATTAATGTTTATCAGCATGAAAATAGTTGGTTATTATTGAATTGAATTAACCGCTGTCAATTTTTGGTTCAGGTTTTTGAATGGATCACAATCAGTAACAGTTTTTGTCACTCCGGCTCGTTACAAAATATCATAGAAAGTCGACTTTATACTGATGATATGAAATAATTTTTAAAAGCGTATTTTTATCCCGGATTATTTTTGAGGCAGAGCTTATTTTCATTATTTGATTGATGGCACAATTTAACACAATTGATTTGATTGATTCACCCCTAGGATGAAAAAGAGAAATAAACAAATTGAATGAATTAAAGAATGAATTTAATTTGTGTTGGTTAATTAGTGCTAACCTGCACTCATCTGTAAAACGTAAGTTTATAAGAACGCAAAGAAATTCGTATAGAAATTACCTTTTATAAACTAGACGATTTGATTTACATAAAAAAAAGATATACGACCGGGCGACCAATCAGAGCACTGCATAAGGGCCCAAGAGGCCTTCCCTCCTTCTATGAAGGTTTAAAATTTTGAATTTAAAAAATTGACAACTGATGCAACAGAAGAGAGAATTTTAAGGTCCTGTGTAATTATATAACCAAGCATAATCTCCTTTTCGCCTTTCCTTCATCGCTATTTAAACGTCTTTGATCGCCGACTGCATGTTCCTGTCAGTCGACCTAAGTTTTTTCCCCGAAGTATAACCCAATATAATACAAATTATAATATTCTGTCTTAGATGAGGAGCCTTCATTTTTAAAATGGTATTGGGCGAAAAAGTGTTGGTGTAGCGAGTGGTAAGGAGATCAATAGGGTCTGCGTGTTCCTGGCAACTGGTCAGTTTCTTAGGATATCAGATCGTCTTGCACGAAACTGGAAGTCTCCCCGGTCGATTTATGAACGGAGGTTATGACGTGTCGCTTTTTTTAGTTTTTAACGTCAGTCTACTTTGTCAAGCAATGACCTTTGAATTATTAGTATTATTTGATCGTTTTTTGTAATGCAAGTTGCTTGTATCAATTTTCTCCTAATTTTCACAAAACAGTGGTTCATGTATATTTTTTCCTAATCATGTAAGACATGGGCCTATATAATATACACCAGGAGTGTAGTTGGTTGCATAAAGATAAAGGAAAACATATTGCCATGCAATAACTCAAGTATCCAACAACGAGGAAGAAATTACAAAATTGCATTATATGTAACTAATCCATTCCAAGCTGCCATGTTGCATATATCATTAATTATTATATAAATCCCGTAATCAATTAATGTTTGATATGGGTAAATTAATATCAGACGTTACACAACTTTTTAGAATATTTTTAAAATGTATAAACCTCAATATGATGGTCAACAATGAAAAAGTTTTCTTTGGATTACTGGGTGATAATAAAATCACTCCATTTGTGATGCACAATCATAAAAAGAATAACGATACGAAAAGGGACAAATTGATTTAATTTACGTAATTTATTTAAAAATCGCGATAATTTCTGATCTTACCAACTGAGCATATGGCAATTCATATTATAATTAGTTACCCTCTGGTAACCCTATCCTTGTCGTTTTAAATAACGATTTCGTTGGGGTATCTGAAGATATTCAAACATCCCGTTGCCAATGTTCATATCTGTGATGTCGTTTGGATTTGTCAAAAACGCGATTCAGTTTCGTTTTTCTTCATATTTCTAATTGAGGGCCTCACCCATTCCGTGTTCTCTCAAGGACTCCTTAATTTCTTTGCTGTTGACCCACCCCTACGTTGAGAAATGTAAATCGAAGAGTGGGGAGCTGCCTTGACCACTTCTCACCCTCGCCTTAGTCCGTTCCTATGCCATGAAGTACCTCATATGTGGGTAAGTCGTGTAATTTTTCCGTCATATTGAAATATTTATTACTTTTCGTTTTCGAATTGGCGCTGTATATGTGCCTAATATTGAACAATTTTTCACACATTCAAAAGACATCAACGACAGTATAATCTCTGTAAATTATTTACTGGTCTCACTGTCGAATTTGCGGGTAATGAGGATGAAAATCGATTGTCTGGGATTTTTTTGTTTTATTGTGTAGTACTTTCAAGGGCGCAAGGACTCCCATAAATTTTTTGATCTTAAAAAAAGATCGATTTTTGACTCATTAATTTGAGTCACTGAGTCGTGAGGACTACTAATTCCAGTGTCAAAGTTCGGTTTCGCCCAAGTGTTACCGGGGACTGCCAGATAAAATAAATATAACTCATTCTCATTTTTAACTATATTAACAACAAATGCATTTGTTACGGGATGTACGATACAAGTCTTCTTATTTTCCCCAAAAACAGAAATATGATTGCGCATCGTCGTTGGGTTTTGTCACAACAGCAAGAGAATCTTATTAAAATCGTATTTATTGTAAAATATTTTTAGCAAATAAAAAGAGTGAAATGCTGTTAATTTCCGTGTAGCCGTATGCAAACAAAATTTAAAATCCCAATTACTGATTATCGTCGTTTGCCGATATAAAGGTTATCAATACTTTTATTAGTTATTTAAACGATAAAGTCGGGTATGTAAAAATTAATCCTTCATTTATACTTCATTTATAATTTCATTTGCATTCGTAGCGATTTAAACATGAAAATGTTATATTATTTGTAATCATTACTTTTTATAACGCAGTTAAATTGATTTTTTTTTCATTCGATCTTTTATTCTAGATACTGTTTCTTATTTTTAATCGTTTTACCTATTGCTTTTTATTGTAGTATTTATGAGAAAAATGGAAAGCAATTTTCATTTTTTGTAAAACTATTACTACTGAACGTAGTAATTAGTACTTTGACTATTATTCTCGAACCTGGTTGCGAGGGCATCCGATTTTCGTGTCGCGCAACGGTCTGCTGGTTTTGATTTCCGCCGTTGCACTTTGATTATTCTAACGGAGCAAATATTGTAAAGTGGTATGACCCACATCCACGAATATTACGAATTACTTTACTTTATTAAATAATCCTCAACTCTAATCTCACGAAATGCCCAGATATCGTCCGAAAGTCAAACGTCTAGCTCGTAATTTATGAAAATTTTCATAATTTAAGAGTCTATTAATTAATTTCGTTTTGATTTCAGCTCACCGGAAATACACCCGGTTTCCCCCCGCATTGCGAAGAAAACTGGCCTCTGTTCTCGGATCGAGGAGAGCATGTATTCGTGCTGTAGGAAAGATAAAAACAAGAACAAAGTGATCAAAGTGAAAGGTCCTGAAAGAGCCCAGACTGAAAAGCCGCCGGAAAAGAAACCATCGATATTTTCCAGACTTTGCAAATGGAAGAGGAAACCACGGCCGCCGCCGCCTAAACAGAAACCGAAGGTGCAGGAGAGGAGTCGGCAGAAGCAGGGGCTCTTCTCGAAAATTAACTGTTGTAAAAAGAAACAGCCCAAGCCTAAAAAAATTGAAACCACACCTCGTAAAAGTATCTGGCGGACGGTATTTTGTCTAGACAAAGCCTGTTGTTCTAAATGCAAATGCAGCAAAAAACAAGAAACCAAGAAAAAAGACAAGATCAGAAGCTCCAGTCTAGTGGTACGTATATACATCAAGAGTTATCACATTTTTAAAATTTTCATGCTCATTTTATGAAATGGAACAAGTTTTCGTTTTCTTCCCTGTCATAAAATTACAAAACATTATTACAAACTCGTTATTAATTAAAACCTGTAATATTTAATATTAATAAAAATATGACTTGAAACATGCGAAGCCCAGTGACTTTCTCACTTAATCAGTTTATTAATAAATGTGATAATAATATATTGCAACGAATTATTTAACAGTAATGACGAGTTTAGGATGGTACGAGGTCGCTTCCTTTTCAAAGTGTCTAAGGATTTTTAAAAAAAAAACGCCCGAATAAAAAATAATATGGGGCAGAAGTTAAACTCACTCTGTATTACAAAATAGTTTATCGCAAGATTTCCCAAACTTTTTAGCAATCGGACCCCATTCACAGAACAAACTCCAGGGCGGACTTCTCGCTTTCAAGTATTTAAAATTAGATACTTATAGAATATGTAATAAATTAAAGTTTTATAAATTAGCCAGTCCATTCCTAATTAGGTGATGGAGTGGGTTATCACTATGAAAACAAACATTAAATTGGCATACTTAACGTTATTTACAAAATCTGGAACACAGTCAAAAATGTGGGTAAGTATCGGACTCGAAATAGATATCAAGGTGGAATCTGAAGTAATGTCTATCAAACATTGGTATTCACTTGAAGAGAGTATACTTGGCTTTCTCGAAACTGAAAACAGTTTGACCACCCATTGATGGTCTTGCAGCATTGTACTCGAGCTGTTGGGAAATAGTGCTCACAGGACATCTCCCAACTTTAAAGGTTCACCTCAATCAACGTGCTTTTCGCAAGCTCCAGTTTGTTTTCTCGTAAAAAAGCATTTAGCACAAGAAAACACTACACCTCTTCCTTCTCAACAGATTCAACCTAAAACTGGATTTTGCTTTTGAAGGCGTGAACTTTGTCATTTACAACGAAAGTTATGATACTCTTCCCTTGCAAAGAAAGACTCATCTCATTCATTTTAATGAAATATTTGATGATCAATACGACAGAATACATTGCCATTTATCATCATCGAAAACATTGGCCAATTTGAAATTGTGGTCTGTAAGAGTTAAGAACGTAATTCCTGTAATCGTGAAAGTGCTTTCGCACAAGGAAGCCACCTGAATTCCTTCGTACGTTGAAGGTGGGATTGATGAAGGATTCCACATCAACACATTGTATTGGGAAAACTTTTGACTTCAATGTACGCGACTTGATTTAATTAATAATTTGAATAGACTCATCCAAAACTTAAAAGAGAATGGCATGTTTGACATGTTGTCTGTGGAAAACACAATGACTACTGCTACATAATAAAAACTTTCCGTTTTCAGTACTCATTGTTGTTAGTTTCTTAATTTTATTTATTCATTCTACATTTATTTTTGTTATTATTAATTTTTCTTGAAGTTCGCCACGGACCGTAGTTTAGGAAGCCCCTTGTTACGCATTCATTTGAAAAATGGCAAAAGGAGGGAAAACTCATAAGGTGGGGTTGAGATGGGAAGTTGATGTCCGAATGGATCGAGGTCACGATAGCTCAGGTGGTAGAGCAGCGGCGTATCTAGCCGAAGGTCGTGGGTTCGAATCCCTCTCGTGCCATTAACATTTTTTCATCTCAACTAAAAAAACCTTAATTAATTGTCATGTATTAATTGGTCAAGCGGACCACGAAATTAGTGAATTCATTTTAAGGCGCTACAGTCGACTAAGCCATCAAAACTACCACGAGTTGAAGGTTTAGCAGAATATCTTTTTTTGTAATTACCTATTGGAAAGAAAGACTCATCTCATTAATGTTAATGAAAAAATCTGATCAATACGACAGAATACATTGCCATTTCTCATCAATGAAAAGGTTGGCCAATTTGAAATTGTGGTCCATAAAACTTAAGAAGGAAGCCACCTGAATTCTGTATGGTGAAGGTGGGATTGATGAAGCATTCCCACATCAACACGGTATTGTGAAAACTTTTGGCTTCAATGGCGTGACTTGATATAATTAATAATTTGAACAGACTCACCCAAAACTTCCCTAAAAGAGTCAGGCATTTGTTTCATAGCTAAAGCATGTCTGTGGAATCACAATGACTGCTGCTGCAAAATAAAAAACTACCATTTTGAATATTCATTGTTATCAGTTTTTAATTTAGATTTAGTTATCTTTGTAATTATTACTTTCTCTTGAAGTTCGCCGCGGACCACAGTTTGGGAGCCCCTTTTTACGCATTCATTTTTAAGGAGCTATAGTCGACTAAGCCGTCAAAACTACCAAGAGTTGAAGGTTTAGGAATATTTTTAATATTTTTCACAAGCAGAAAATGTCCTGAACCCTTCAAAAATCGAGAGTTACACCATTATTCAAAAGTGGAGACGAAAAGTTACTATGTAACTACAGACTTATTTCACCAACTCTCTCATTACCCAAAGTATTTTGTAATTTACAGATATCATTTACCTGTTATAAAACCCAGTTATATCAATTCTTGAATATAACAAAATAATGTCAATCAATATAGTTTTAGATTGTATTCACCTACCTCATTCACTTGGTTTGACGTTGCCAAATTAAAAGGTAAATTTATGAAAGGAATCATGTTTGCAGTTTATCCTTGTATATCAGAAAGACTTTTGACTGACTTAATCACCAAATTTTGTTATTTAAATTAATAAAGTACGGCATAAGAGGACATTCTTTGAAAAGTTTCAATTCTATTTAGCTGATAAAAAGCAATTTGTAAAAAATTTTACAAAAAATTTGTAAATATTGCAGTGAATGTTGGAAAAGATACATCATTTGCCCCCACAGCACAGTTCTTAGCCGAACATTGTTTTTGTTATGTATCAATGATCTATTTAAATTACCTCTTAAGTCAAATATATTGCAGACGTTATCACTCTTAATTCATATGACAAGTCCCTTGAAACTGTTTACCGTTAATATAACGTGTGGTTCCCTTACTACGTTGGTGAGATTAGCGACTTGGAAAAAATACAAAAGAAAGCAACCAGGATAATGGGTTTCTGATTTGGTCTTGCACACCTGAATTACTTGGGAAGAATGAACTGGCTTGGTCTTGAGTCGCTTAGCTCCTGCCGTATTTTTGCCGATCTCATTTGGGGTTGGAAATTGTGGAATGGGGCCATTGATATCCTGAACTTACATTTATCGCTATGTGTGCCTCAGCAACCACTTAGGAACCATAATTTGTTCTTTGTTCCACACTACAAAACAGAATATAGACTAAATTCACCCCTACCGAGGATAATGAGATTGCTAAATTATTATTCTAATGAAATGTATGTATTTCGCGATTCCTTGAATTCAGTTAAAGTTAAATTAAAATGTTTACTCGCCTTGAATCATTAAGCCTTGTTTTTGTTATTGTTGCTTAATTGTTCATTTGTTCTTTTTTTTATTGTGTGCCTTTTTTTGACTACTCCTCTAGTAGATTCTTTCTGTTGGAGTTATAATAAATACATAAATAACATGATTTTCAAATTATGAATTTGATAATTATTACAGGTTACAGTAGAACATTGAGACTGATGTCTTCATAGAAATTTGAAACCCATCTACTACAAACTTAATTGTGTCAATTTTCAGACATATTTATAATTGTTTTGCCCTGATGATGAAATCTTGGCAGGTAACAATTGAATTTGTTTTCCAGTCCATACTGTGATTATTTACATGGAAGAATTATACAAAAGACAGCCTAAAATAATATACTTTAAATTGTAATGTTTCCTAACCACCACTTGTTTGATTGTACGCCCTTCTTTGAATTGTGCTAGATTTTTATTATGCTTTCATGATTTGGAACGGAAATTTAGTCTTAATCATCAAACGATTATTAAACAATAATTAACAATTTTTGAAAGAATTGTGAGAACACCAAAAAATGAAAAACTTTAATTATTTTCAACCCTACACTTCACTCATAAATGTGACAAATTCATATCAACCTTTAAAGCATAAGCTCTTTTTTAATGAGCAGTTACTACCTATAAACAACCTTGAAAATGTTACAATAACTGTCCAACATTGTTTTTTTTCTGGGAAGGAACATATATGAAAATAAGTCGTTCAAAGAACAAATGCAAAATATTTTTGTAAAATTGAGTACTAGCAGTTAGCCATTTATCATTAATAATAATACATCATAAACAACTTAACTTTAAGTAGAAAAAATATATTTATTTTAGACTGCACTTATAATTATTGACTTAGAAAACACCAAAAAATGAAAAACTTTTCTAATTATTTTCAACCCTACACCACTTCACTCATATATGTGACAAATTCATATCAACCTTTAAAGCATAAGCTCTTTTTTAATGAGCAGTTACTACCTATAAACGACCTTGAAAATGTTACAATAACTGTCATCCTAGATTATAGTAAAGTACAATAGGAAAAAACAACCAAACAAATTGTATATTGAAAAATTAAATGAGGTTCATCAATGTCCTTATACATAGAGAACATACCTTTTAAAAATATCTAGAGCAAAGAAAAAAAAAATTTTTTTTTAACAGGGTCTTCCAAAGCTGGAACCATCATTGGTGGAACACACATCAGTGATGAAAGGAGCAATACCTGTCCTACCTATCTGCCTAGCATGGTTTTGTTTATTATTGAATGTCTTCCTTCCTGGTATAGGTAAGTTATAATACGTTTTGCTGAGTTTGTGAATTTGTGAAGAAGATTAATTATTTTAACAGGGACAATTATTAGTGGATTTTTATGCATGTGTTTTGGGAAACCGAGGTTCACGGTGAATGATTCAGCAGTTGCTCGCTTAGGCGCTTTATGTGTGAATATAATAGTCGGAATCAGTCAGATATTCACAATTCTATTCTGCCTCGTCGGCTGGGGGTGGAGCATATGGTGGGGGGTCATCATGGTTCGGCTTTCAAGTAAGATTCTTTTACGCTCGATTTTTTAGTCATTCTAAAGAGTTTTTGCTTCAGGAAAAAACAGGAGGATTAAACTCGCTGAAAAAGCAGCTGAAACAACTCCAGCACCAGTTGCGGTTAATCAAAACCACGATGTTGAAAGGGGACACTAATAAATGAGAAAATTTGCCAAATGTTTAAGGTTTATAAATAAAATGTAAATAAATTTAATTTGTTGTAAAGAAAGGAAGGGCTGGCAATGGTTTTTGTAATTAATTGAATTAAAACTGTATTGACTATTACACTTTTTGAATATCTAGTAAGATTCTATGTACTAATTTATTAAAAATGATATTGTATAGAACATCATTGAGCAACTTTTTTGGTAACAAAAATTTTAATTTTATATTACAATAAGAATGAAAATAATTTGCAATTCAGACTAACAAATATCAACCGTTTTGTACAGATGAACGGTTCCCTAATGTTAAAATGAGTCTTCCACAAATATAAAATTTGAGCATTGTGATATAGACGTTTATGTTAACAGTCCTTAGTTTTGATTTTCAACCATAAACTCAGCTAGTGTTGACACATTGGTACAGTTGACAAATGGAAACAATTTTTTCAGTATTAATTCAAATAGTATTCTCTTATTGAAAAGGTTCATAAATTGAAATTCAATAATGCATGCCTATTGTGGTATACTAGAGTATGGTAATCTTATAATTACATTTTATATTGTTAAAAACTATTAACAATGACCATGTAAAATTACATTTAAATAATTATACGATGTAATACATTAAAATATAAAAATATATTGACATAACAATTTTATTTTTTACTCACAACCCACTGAAATAACAAATTAATCTTTTGTTGTACTTAGGTTACTATATATAAAAATAACATCTTTACTTATCAAAAGGAAAAATGTTTTCCATCTTTTACAAACAAAAAAATTAAAAAAGTGATACAATTTATTTAAATTACAAATACAATTTTTATTTTTAAATTTATTTCTGGATTACAAATTATCAAAAATATTCCTGTGATACAACTTTTGCACTCATTCATATTTACCTGAGTTTACCGAGCAAAGTTTTAATAGTGGATGAGTGCTTCAACCGTTGCTGGCACTGTTTCTTTTCCCCGAAATCCCAACAGCTCCATAATTACAATACAGTTCAAGACACGGACATTCAATTTGGTCATTAAATCACATGCTGCTTTTAACGTTCCTGAAATTTAAAAAAAAAGTTTTGAAACACAAATGGTAATCATTTTAAAGGTGTACATTTACCTCCTGTTGCTAATAGGTCATCCACAATAACAACTGAGCCTATATTGAGAAAGCTATTTTTCTGTGCTTCCACAATATCCTAAAATATGTAACGATTAAAAGTTTTGTTTGTTTTTATTATGATATTGTTGTTCAAAAAGAAAATAAAAAAAAATAATAAAAGGACTAAGGAACTAAAATAAATTAAAAGGAAGATAAAATACTTAATGTATTTTGTGTTTTTGTTTTTGTTTAGTGCAGTGTCAAGATGGTAAAAAGACCTTCAATATGGGACGTTTTATGCAGCCAGTAACTGGCTTTTAGTAATATTCAGTATGTACAAACCGAACCGTATTCAAGACTGAATTCCACGCTTACAACTTCACCGGGAAGCTTTCCTTTCTTACGTATCGGGATAAATGGGATTCCCAGTTTCAACGCAAGGATCG
This sequence comes from Cimex lectularius, assembly GCF_000648675.2. Classification (NCBI taxonomy): domain Eukaryota; kingdom Metazoa; phylum Arthropoda; class Insecta; order Hemiptera; family Cimicidae; genus Cimex; species Cimex lectularius. Next base: position 665,800 of record NW_019392633.1, on the reverse strand, counting down.
GACCGAACAGAAATCCCCTTGATTCTATTCCTACGATGGCTTCCGCTTCATTTTTGTATTTCTCCACACGATCGTACAGCAGGTCTAGAAGAACGTTGAACACCTCGCAGTCGAGCGTTACAGAAAAAATATCCCTGGAATAATAAAAGTTATGGGTATAAAGAGAGAGATCTAATTCTAATCTAAGGAAAACTTTGAACAAGTTAGGGAAAAAGTCAAGGTTTATTTTTCAAAATATTCAAATTTCACAAGAAAGCAATTTTACACACAGAATAAACTTAAAACTTTAAACAACAACGGACGTTTCAATTGCAAATCTATCAAATGTAACTAGTGAATTTATTTTTAGGGGGTCAAAGAATACATTAAAAAAAAAAAAAAAATCATCAGTAGAAAAATAAATTATATAACGTACTCATATTGTTAACATTCAAGAGTTAGAGAGCGTCATTCCACTAAATATTCAGTAACTAAATTAACTAACCAACTAATAGTCTTAATACTAAATAGTAACTAAATAATTAGTGGAATGAAGCCCTCCAATTCCTGAATACTTGCCAAATCCATATCTTTTTCCTTCATATCATCGTATATCGTTAACTATCATATTAAAATCGTTTAGCTCCAAAGAAATAAGAAATATTTTTAAAAATACCTGAACAAAACGCCCTTTTTAGGAAAATCAGGGTATGATTTAATGCGGTTCTTGACCAGCTCTAATTTGCTTTGATGGTTCATCGGAAATAATGGTTCTTAACTTCTTACGTCCCTAATCGTCGTAATCTCTTTATCTCTGGAAAATACGTTAGTGGGGCGGGAGTGGTAAAACGGAGGGCAAATCTGGCCGTCGACATTCCAAGAGTATAATAATCATAATCATAAAAAGATCACTGACAATCATTTCAAATTTATGTATGTTAAATTGTCCCAATCGACAATTTTTGATTCTGACCGTTTGATTCAAAAGGATCGTGAGAACGCAGTGTTTGTAAAAATTGGAACTGATCAAACCAAAATATGGTCATTTCTAATACATTTTTATTAACCGCTTATTCGTTTCAAATAAGAACTTTTATTTAATAGGATGATAATAATAGCTTGATGAAGGTACATATGTACTTATAGAAAGAAAAGAAAACGATAAAGAATTAACATTTTATCAACATTCCTTATTATAATTTGAATTCATAAGAAGAGGTCGAGAAAGAGGTAGAAAAACACTTTTTCATTTCTTGCCGACGTTTCGACCTTTATTCAGGTCACCTTCCGATCCTATGAGGAGTATGAAATACTTGGTTCAAAATTTATATTTACATTTTAAATTGTATTTTTTTCAATCATCATATGTTTTGTAATTTACCCAGGCCCTGAAGATGACCCGAATAAAGGTCGAAACGTCGGCAAAAAAATGAAAAAGGTGTTTTTCTAATCTAGCTCATTCTTGACCGCTCCTTACGACTTCAACAAATTATGAAACATGTCACTAAATAACTCACATTCTTTAATATTTTCCGTAGTCGCGAGTAGTTGACGGTTCTAGAACGTGGGAAATCTATTATTTTATAATAAATAAAGACTAATATTTCAAAAATAAATAAAGCTTAACATTTTCGTTAACCGGTGTCGTCACAAAATCGTCATCGGGTGCAATTCGTCGGCTTGGGACAGCAACGTCTATGTCTATATGCGTCTGTGCAGTTACATTGAAACTGTAACGGAAATTATGTAGACTGTTGTAAATTTGATTGTGACATAGTAGGCCGAAGATTGAAGAACACTCTTGCAAGTTGGTTCCTTTTTTGATAAATCGTTCGGACGTCGCACTCTTCAACGTCCCACGTGAAAAAGACCGCGACGATGAAGAACCCGGTGACGGCTACGCTCGATTTTCTTTCCTACTGGTATTTCAGATACTTGATGGTCACCGAGCTCTACATGGTCGAGAAATGGGAACGTGTTTTCTGCAGTATCCTTTGGTGGCATGAACTGCCCTTGTTTTAATTTAACTTTTTTTTGCATTGTTTTTCCAACTCCAGAAAAAACAAAAACAAACAATTCTTTCCTTTTAACTTGAGGTTATCACGTTTCGCTATTTCTAAAATTGCATTTACCCAAATGTGACATACAATTCTAACAAATACATAGGTACACCTGATGATTATTAAGAGAAGGACGTTTTTTTAAATTATGATCAGTTTTTAAAATTATTTTATTATTAATGGGCCATTCATGTTTAATTACATACATCGACTTTTAACATTCACCGTGTTAACCTTGTACTAAATTAACGAAACCTAACATTCACATCAGACTTGCAGTCAATTATAGGCCCTACAAACTCAAAGTTCGTTGCAGATATACTAAAATCCAATTAAAATTAAAAACATATTCTACATTAAGAACCCAATAGATGTAGAGGAAAACTAAACTTAACAATACCCCCAACTGTTATACTAATCTCCTTTGACATAACAAACCTGTATCCATCCATCCTTGTCAAAGAGACTATTGACATGCAAAAACTGCAACAATGAATTTACAACTTACAAAAATAACCACTGAACAAAACTACTTTAGGTTCATCAAAGACATGTACATCCCAAAAGACGGTCTAGGGATGCAGAACCCAACATTGGCCATTCTTGCAGAGGTGTTTCTCCAAAATGTCGAAGAGAATCATTTCCAGTCAGAATAGTGACTGTGAAGAGATGCTTGTATTTAGATATGTCAAGGACATTCTTGCCATATCAGACAACTCCTTAGAAAACATACATAGGACCTTACCACAATATACAAAAACATTACATTCACCAGAGAAACTGAAAACAACAATCAACATCATAAATGTACAACCATTCATACTAACACAAAATTTCAGCACTACGACACATGATACATGGACTGAAAACAATCCCACCCAACACTGAAGACTACAAACAATAATGGACATTGCAATAAAAAATGGATACATAACAAACACCATCTGGAAACGTTTAAAAAAACAACGGACAAACAAAACGCAAATCAACAACAAATTATTCAGGACATGAAAAGAAATCTGCATACTTGCAAACTTGGTCTAAAATAGCACTAAGGACCTACAATAACACAGGTAAACTGCTAAAAAGAATCATAGACTCAACTGATCACTAGACAGAAACAGTGTTTATAGCATCACATGTCAGTGCGGAGACACATACATACATTGGGAACACTAGAAGGAAATTAAGAGATTGATTCAAACAACATCTTAGATACTTCATAGAGAATGACAGGAAATCAAATTATACCAAACACTTAATACGACGAACCAAACACACGAGCATAACACATAACCAAAAATGCATGACTTTAATGTACAACACACAAAAAGGATGAACTCAATGTACTGGTGAATCTTGAGGTATACAAACAATAACACTTAAAGACAGGAAACATATGAATGTACTCACACCATTAAAAACACTGCATAACATAAAAAAATAAAATGTTCAGAAGAATACATCATCGAAACCAACGCCAGAAAAAACTGGCAATGGAAATTACTGTCATCTCGACCAACCAGTGAACACATTGTGTTCAGTGATGGACAAATAAGTCATATACATTGAATCAAACACATTTGTCAGACACTTTTTTTGTTTGTGCTTGCACAAGACACACACACTAGGTTTGATTAATGTGAAACAGGAAGGTGGGCTCTGTCTGATGGAAAAGGTCACAGTTTTCATCTAACCTCCAAAATAAAGTTACTCCAAGTATATGAGGGCATACACAATAATTTTATTTTTAGCCTTGTGTTTAGGTAAGGGAATAAAGTAAAACTAACGTTTTTGTGGAATAAAGGCTTTTGTAGGCCTCTTTGAAGATAAAAGTTGAACGAACACTAGTTCTCTTACTTGGTCCATCTACACTAGCATGTTTTAAGTTGTTACTCAAATGCGCGAGTGTTGATGGACCCAGTTAGTGATCAAGTGCCGGTTCAACATTTGTTCACCGACTTGCAAACTAACATCCACTATTATCACACTTATCTTGGAGACATAGTTTCTCATACTCATCAAGATACATTTTCTCCATGGAGAAAATATGTCATGTAGTGTGCCACGGGTATCAGTGAGTCCCCAGAAAATATTTTATTGGATTTTTCAATTGAAAACATTGAGAAATTTATTTTATGAAGTTCTTTACCAATTATTATTACATTAGATTATTCAAATTGTTTTGTGTCAAATTCCTTAGCTTTAGAAATCAGATTTCACCATTTTAATATTTTTAATGATTCTCTCCTTTGTAAACTGCAAGATGCTTACCTACTCCAGTGTGCTGATATCAGAAGGCTTTAGAAATTTCACTTTATTATCTTGAATTGTACATATAATGTATTATTTGTTTTCAGATATGGTTTCAAGGCTGGATTTCATTATGCCTGGTTTATCCTAGTCTTTTCTGCACGTTTGTAAATTTTCGAACAAATTTTTATTGAATTATTTAAATATTAGAACTTTCATGGTTCTACTGTATATTTGATATCCTAGTAGTTTATTACATTCATTCTTATTATTGTTAACCATTTTTCTCTCAATTGAACAAGAAGAAGTTTATGAAAGCTTGTATTTTTAAAATGTAAATAAAAAAATTTATATTACTTTATTAATTGTTGATCTTTGCTAATTGTCCAATCCTTGAGTTCTAAATTCTAAGCATTTACAACACTTGTAAGAGAAATTCATTTCTTATTTTATATTATATATATTTTTTATATTGTTTAGGTAAATTAAAACAGCTTTTAGTTCCAGATTTTTTTTATTTCTTCGTTATTTTTAATTAATTTGACTGTTTTATTGCGAAGTTTCGGCATCCTGTGCCATCTTTTTACCCACCTTCATAATGGCCTAAAAATATGATGAAATAAAACTATAACATAATCAAAGGATAACAAAAACGAAAATTATTTTTAACGAGGGTTTGTAACAGCAGAGGCCGTACAAAGATTCCGGTTTTTACATTAAAAAAAAAGAACATTTGGAAGGAAATAATCCTTTGCTTATGTTACATCTCAAATACTCTGGTTAGATCCTGGGATGTACCAGTGACAACGGCCGTTTCAGCCCCCGGCATCATTGTTATTTATAATTTTATTACAATTGTATAGATTATAGATACAAAATAACAACTTTGCTGCCCATATTGCAAACTTGGGAAATGAAACAAAAGCAATATATTTTAAATTTATGATGTCTTGTAACATCATTGCATGTTGTGATAAACATTCACATCATTGGCATTAATTGTTTACTTCACTACTTTCGTGGTCCGCTTGACCAATTAATACATGACAATTAATTAAGGTTTTTGAAAAATGGCAAAAGGAGGGAAAACTCATAAGGTGGGGTTGAGATGGGGAGTTGATGTCCGAGTGTATCGAGGTCACGATAGCTCAGGTGGTAGAGCAGCGGTGTATCTAGCCGAATGTCGTGGGTTCGAATCCCTCTCGTGCCATTAACTTTTTTTCATCTCAACTAAAAACCTTAATTAATTGTCATGTATTAATTGTTTATGTTCACGAATGTCCAATCCAAACAACATTAAGAACTGATTATTCTTTAAAAGAACATTAATTATGTTCATCTAAATCTTAAAATGTTTATAATAATTTGTAATATCGAACTTAAATAACGCTGCCAAAATCAAAGTCCAAAGTAAAGCTAACATCGCCTTTTGACTAGACAGTTGTACAGAATAAATGCCAACCTCCGGACTAAAACACCGCTATCCGGCCCTTTGATGCTAAAAATGCAATAAAAACACGATTAAAAGAATGTGGCAGCATCGGTGAGAAACTCTCACGTATCAAAAGCACAAAATACGTGGCCCTCGGAGGATGGCGAGGTTGACATACGTAGAGTTATTTTGGTCCAAAGCGCGCATATGTGTCCGGCATCAGGAATGTAGAAAGGTTTCTCGGTTTGTCCCACCTAGTTAAAGAGTGCAATTCCTTGGCCCCGTATAAAGAGCGTGTAGGAATGCCACTCGTGGAGGAAACGGAGTTGTTTTATTGTATATAATGCTGATAGTTTTGTGTACCTAGCGTGTGTTGAGAGTGAATGTATTTATTAGAGTGAATGTGATATGAGGCCTACTATAATTATATAATAGGTATAAAGGAGGAATATCTAGTAGTCCAGCCCTAATTGAATGAACGATATGTAAATAAGAAATAGTGTACTTTTAACATAATGTATCGCCTTTCAGACTAAGTGAGATTATTTATGGGTTTGGTTTTAGGATCTGATTGCGTTGAGACACTTTACACGTGTGTACATACATGTGCAGATTTGACCTTAAATAAATCATAAATCAGTAACTTTTATTTCGTGAAAATCGATGTTTGCTTTAGGCTATAAAGGAAATCAGTAAAACAATCTTAATACCTAGTTTACACACCAAAAATAAGAGGAACAACAACTGAGGCGTCAATTATTAAAAAATAAATAAATTGAACTAGTTAATGAAGCACTTAAAACTTCTTTCTGTATAGATAAAAATATCCGATTGATTGATAGGTAGAAAAAATAAGATTGCATGTATTGAATAATAGGTTCTGTGCTGCAAATCTTTTCGGAAAAAATTAAACAAGTACAACGAGCGTTAAATTCTCAGTAAAGAGTTCAAACAAAGCGGATGTAGCAAAGCTGGGTCAATGTTGAACTGACAGAAATCGGATCATTTATACTGGGGACGCCTACGGTCCTGGGCTTAGATTTCACACAAACTGATTGAAGATGTCATGAAGCCGAACGCGTCGAGTGAAATGTAAATCCGCGAGATTAAACGGATCCAGTAAAGTGACAAGTTTACCGACTCGCAGACCATACCACTACTAAATGTTTTACCTCACTACAACCCTCATTTTATTTTAAAACTTAAAATATTTTAGACACGATTCCCCCCCCCCAACATGGACCCGGACGAACTTCATTTCCGTTTCAGTTTTAATTATAAACTTATTTTTTAAATTAATATAGTAATTTTTTACTCATACATCTTAGGAACTGTAGTAAAATTAAAATGAAATAAATGATTACACAAAAATGTATATACTCGCATAAAAGTTGTTTTTTTCGCTTAAGGCGTACTACCTACCAGAGAGCTTCATTCCATTTTATAGAGAATGAGATATGTTGATAATTGAATCGTGTCAATGGGAAAAATCAGATATCGTGTCGAATAGAAGCAATAACTTATGAAATCGTCATGTCACCAATTTCAATCGCGTGGGTGTACACGTTCTAAACAATTGCACGATAATAGCTTGTCTGCCCTTTTATTTCGGTCTGATTCGATTAACCGTCAATTGGCACGCTAATTTGCCTAAAACTGACAATGGCCGGAGAAAATTGTATACTACTATAACAGGCACTTGGGACGCTACGTGATGACAACAAACAGCCAAGACGGTTTCTCAGGTGTAAATGGGGAAACGGTTATGTACTCAACAGAGCACACATCTGGGTCTCGAATATCTCGTACGGTGGCAATTATATGTATACCCTATACGTTGTTTCCTGCACGGATATAAATGATTACAATTGTTTGCCACACAGCCCTTTGCTAGGCCCCCACCCGCAGCCTCGTCTCATATCCAGAAGGAGTCAATTATTCCATTATAGACGGCGGATATGGAACCCCTTGGCTCAGTCACAACTTAAATCCCAGTGCTTCTGTCCGGCTGAGATTACTACCTACACTATTGTAAGTAACTGTGTTATACCGTCACAATTTCGCTCCTTCATTGCACGTCGAGTTTCGTCTTTTGACAAATAATCGGGCGAACTGAAAATCAGCAAGCCGGTATATTTCTTCGAAAGATAATTCAATGAACCAAAGGAGCTGCATTTTATTAGCACGTAGAAATAATTTAGTAAATTTGAACGGATTGGGAACAAGTAAAAGTGCCATCGGTTTACAATATGTTCATGACAGTGAATAAATTTGTGAATTAAATAATTTAGGATGTAATATTTTAATGTCTAGGTGTTAAAACAGCTTTTTCTTTCTATCTTTTACGGCTGTTCATCAATTGTACAGACCATTAAGGGAGCTAAAGTAACAATTAAATCCGTTAAAAAATAAATCCATCATCCATGTTATATTTAACATTCCGGTAAGACAGTTGTCTAATGGCTAGTTTTATACAATTAGCGAAAATTACGATTACTTCAATAATTAAATTTTCTAAAAAAACTATGAACCTAGAATTTTCTTAACGTAGAATCCTGCAGTTTCAGAAAGACATTTAGGGACAGCAAGACTTTTTGAAGTATGTATAGGAGAAAAAGGTTTTTTTCTTATTTCGTAAATAAATAAGTCTCAACAGGTATGCAGCATTGATTGTAATGATTTATGTACCGTTTGATTCGGCATGTTATGCTTAGGTGCCTTTTGGGGAAGGAGAGATGCCGCAAATGAAAGGGGTTATGCTCCCGATGAGTGGGGGCCCCTTTATACGTTTTGTCTTCAGTGTATTTTCTTTATCTGATGTACAAATTAAACTAATAATAGTATTAGATGTAACTTTGACAATAACTATACGTGCCTCGAACTAACGCCCTATAGGCTATCCGCTTTTTCATAAAATATTTCATATAATATGACGTCTGCACTATTAATTACCTCGATAATTACATTACAAATATCACCTTTTATATTATAATTTTTGTTCTTTTATAACCAAGAATAAGGCTAATTTGATAAAAAAAATAAGACCACTAAGTTCCTTCATCAAGCTTTGAGAAGTAAATCCCTTTCATCAGAGCGATGAAACTTTTGTTCATAACTCACAAGATTAACAATTATGAATATCGATTTGCAATATCTAAACTTATAATTTCAAACATAAGTAATGCGTTTATGTAACTAAGGTATAACAAAAGTTATTTATTAACAAGTTTCAAAGCCCTAAAGAAGGTGGTATATAATTTACCCTCGGAAACATGTCAAAGGAACTGAGTGTTTTATTTTCTTTCATACTGGTCTCTATCTACTTGCAACATTTACTAATTAAATAAAAAATATTAAAAAGTTTTTAATTGTTACCCCCTTTTTTAAATACTTATTACCAGGGTACTTCAGGGTCAGTACAACTTTGAAATTTTAAACGAGAGCGTACCAATATTTTAAAGCAATTTTTACACTGCAAACGATGGCGCAATCAGAATTTAAATTGACACGGATACATGATTCGGGGGTTTTCCTGTGCCCATGTTCGAAAATTCCAATTTGTGGTAAATTCGATTCATGAGTCCACAGGATGTATGGGAGAATAATTTCTTCTGTATCCCAAATCGAAATCTCATTAAGAAACATTAACGTCTATCAAAATTAATGTCCAAAGATCTCGGACTAATTAAATAAAAAAATATTAATAATTATAAGAAAATAAAAAAATCAGTCCCTTTGACAAGTTTTCTAGATATAAATTATATACATGGTATCTTTTTTAGATGGTCCGGTTGAATTTCTCTTTAGCAAATAACGTTATCGAAGATCCGAAAAATACGTATTTAATATTTTTTAGTATATTTTTAAATTTAGGTATAATTTAGATGGTAAACAAAAGTTGGAATTCAGCCCTAATGCTTTTATTGTTGTCTAAATCCAATAAGATTAGTTGTGTAAACAACGTCGAAACAATCATTGACAAAGCAAAGAAAAAAGTTAAGAACCACCTGGAAAACAGTTATGAATTTCTTGGGTTGATGTTGGTGGGTCTACTAGTAGTAGGTACGTACGCTACTGTAACCGTACCAACGCCCGTTAATAAACTGTCGTCTATTTTAAAAAGGTACTTTACATGTTTCGAATATCTCGTGTTCCTGGTTTTTGTTCTTGATATTGGAAACTTGTAGATATCTGTTTTTAAAAATGTAACAGTTTATTAACTAAAAACATGCGTACCCATGATGACCCAACAAATCCAAATCCCAAGTCTGTTAGGCCTATTTTAATGTCTTTCAAATAGATAAAATGGATAAGGTATGCAATAGATGCAATGCAAAAAAAGTGGGCTGATGAAAGGAATGCATTCTGTTGTGCAGCTCGAGAAGTTACTTTTTCAGAGAATAAAGCCACCGGAGCCAATTAAAGAATTGTTGATAAGTACACATCCATTGTTTGCATATTTTTTTAATCAAACAATAAACAGTACAACACCCTTTTCCAAATGACGTCGTTTGGTGCAAAAATGAAGGTAATTTTAGGCCAACTTTTAAAATCCAAGGGCAAATAACCATCCAATTGGGAGTTTACATCCGGCGGAGCCATCTCCAGCTGGACTGAAGGCGCATATACCTTGGATTCCAATAGATTTGCCGTCTATATTTAAGAAATTACAATTCGCTATTAAACTATCTTTCGCTACAACGATAAATAAATCGCCAGGACAAACGTACAAATATGTGGGCTTAGATTTGCAGGAACAATGTTTCTCACCAGGACGGTATTATATCAAGACCAGGGATTTTTGATTATCTATTTATTTTGATAATAGACGGAGTCAAAAAAGTATTCAGAAAAATTGTAATAATAAAAAGAATGTAAATAAACAAATAAAGTTTCTGTACAAATAACAAATTTGCAACTAATTATTCAAATTTTCATACACCCGAGTGAAGCTCTAGCTAGTATTTAAAAAAAGGTAAAAATTTAAAACTAGACTAAAAAATATTAAATACGTATATTTTACTTGTTTTTTCGATGTAGTTAAGTTTAGGAGAATTCAGCCGGGCCATTTAAAAACGATACCCTGTATTTCATCTTCACTAGGGCTTTGAAACTAACCTCAGTTAAATAAACACATTATGTTTGAAATCATAACTTTCGGTATTGCATGTTGAATTGTTAATAACAGCTTAAAAGATGAATATATTCCTCGAAATTCTCTGGGAAAAAATGACAATAGTGATATATTTCCTTGCAAATTAACCTCCTCTCTGGTTACAGAAACATGGTAATGTGGTAACAAATGGTATTACTTTAATTTATATATTTCACACAGTTTTATTTATCGATGATGCGTCAACGTAATTAAATCCTATCCTGTTTAGAAACTAGCCGCTGCAAACTGCGACAACCTTAATTTTATTTACGATATAGATAATAATTTCAAACGAGCTTCTTGTTCTAATTTTATATCGCTAATTACCTTATATCCAAAAAATAATAATTCGTTAATTTTTCTTACCAAGTAATAAGCACAAAAGCCCTTACTAAAAACGCACTCTTGGATATTTCACTTAGAAAAAATTGGACGTGTTTAATTAGGGGTGGTTGATTGATTTTGTTGAGAGTATGGTTATTAGTAGTATATTAGTTAGTTTAATTAGTGTCTTAGGTCGGCAGTTATTAGTTTTACTTGTATTTAGTAGTTTTTACTTGTTTAATTATAATGTATATAGAAACTGTCATACAAGGCTTAAAGATGTTCTTATTACAGCTCACGAAACGAATAAATGTAACCCGTTCGTTCAATAGGATGCTTATACGGAATGCTGTTCTTCACAGTCATAGTCAGTTCACTTATATGGGTGACACAAGGGACTCCGTCGGGGAATCACACTTGTACAGGTGTTGTAAAGTGAGTATAAATTTCGTTAGTATTTGTTGTTAAATTAGTTTAATTCGAACGACGACATTTCAGGCACCCTGTGACAGTTCGCGTGAATGTGACAGAACCTGTCACCTACCGTACGTATACCTGGTGCCTTCGTGTCCCACCCAGGTGTTCCAAATACACCATCCAACTCCAAGATCGAGTCAAAATCCATGTTGGTTACAATAATTATAACTTTTTTCAAACACTATAAATACAATTACATTTCCAGACTGAAATGCATAATAGGACAATAACGGTTTGCTGTAAAGGGTATGTGGAGATGGATTACAAATGCGTGCCTGCGTGCCCGCCGCAGACCGATTGCCCCTTCATGCATTGTAATAGAACGAACCACTGCTACTGCACCCCAGGATATACTGGTTTATATTGCAATGATCGTAAGTAGGAAAATATTTAAAACGTTTTGTTCTCTATCAATTAAATAACAACGCAGACGAAACGTGCATGTTCTAAACACCAGGCTAATTGAACTAAACAGTTGGTACTCATATGTAAAAATAATCATTGTCTAAAGGTATTGCGAAGGTTTCGTTTTAACAATTCGTGTTATTTTTCCAGCGTGCGAAAGAGGATTTTGGGGTGAAAACTGCATGAAAGAATGTGATTGTCCACCTGGATACACATGCCACCATTTGACAGGTGATTGCATGCTTGATGATAAACGGCCGCCCTCTAAGACTCGAAGGACTACGACAACGACGACTTCAGAACAGATTACGTCCACGATGCCGACGCTGACCACGTCTATGGAGACAGAAAGTAAAACTGTTTCACCAGTGGTGACTACACAACCGACGACGACGAATACCGTGTTTCTCACCTCACAGGAAACAACCGTAAAACGGGTCACCGCACCATCACTCCCTGTCACACCTACGTCTTCCCCAGTTTCTGAATCGACTAATAATTTAACTTTTCTTATTACGAGTATGGCGAAAAATGCTACAACGGACGCTTCAAATTTTGAAACATGGATAACTAGTCAAACCGAAACCGATAAAAAAGAAACGGCAACACCGATGATTACATCACCTTCCACTGTGCAGAGTACGATGGTAACTACACGTCCAACAGATATCTCTAGTTCGACTTCTACGTCGATAGTAAATAATTCGTCTACTGTTCGAACGATTTTTCATTCCACCTATCCAACTGTTATTTCCACCTATCCAACTGTTATTTCCACAATCATTTCTTCAACGTTTGATAACACCACTCAAGAAAACAAACCATTTTCAATCAGTACAAAAATTTCGACACCCTTCGAGAGCACGATCAGTCCGAGCACGACGGTCGCTAACACAGTGGCACCTAATATAACAGGCACGGAAGTCTCCAAAATTGTCCAGACTATGTTTACTACTCCTGGAATGATTACTTCAAAAGTCAGTTCGACAACTCCCTTCCATCAAGCTACTTCTACGTTCACAACTAGTAATATCCACAACTATTCAGTTTTACAAACTGCAGAAACAACTAAATATGCTGATATGCTCTCAACCCTCCTTGAGCCAGATCACTCACATACAATTATGACTGAACCGAATACTAAGGAAACGAACATTATCTTTACCAGCACAAGTGTGTCATCTATCTCCAAAACGCCAGTCGATCAGAATACAACTAAACGACCTCTGAGTACCGATTTCGAAAGTAATGAAGATGGTATGTTAGAAGGCACTCAGACAAAATCAACTACTGAAAAAGTACTTTACGAAAATTTCCCACCTCTCATCATCAATCGAAAAAAAGTAGAATCAACCCTTGGGACTTATACGACTTCCTTCCAAAAAGAAACTTTAGACGGGTTTTCTTCGACCATTCTTCCTTCGTTGGTGCAAAGTCTACCTAAAGGCAACGAAAAAATCCCCGCTTCTTTCCCTCATCAACCGAAAACCAAACAAGTAGACAAGGGGGTAAAACTTTTAACCACCACAGACACAAAACCTACATCAACACCGTTCATATTAAGTTCACCCACTTCCTTACATGTTCCAGTGACGACCGCCAGCGAGCCTACATCGGATTTGATCCAACCTGTACATTCGCATGACCCAGCCGTTATTTCAAACAGCCACGATTCCATAACTGCCAAACGCCCTGTCTTCCGAGAGAAGACGACGACCGAGAATATCCCGTTTATCGACTCCAACAAACGTTTGTGGGAGATTTTTGAAACCGGTCTGAATTTGAAAACGACAATGTCACCTGCACGAGTGCTACGAACGACAACCACTACGACAGTGTCACCCACAAAACGATATGTTATCGAAGATTTGGAGCAATACGGGAATCTCGAAATGCCTATAAAAAAATCTCATGTTTATACCAGCAAGGCATCGAGCGAGACATTATCAATTAAAACAACACGACCTGTCCTCGACCTCGAGAAAGAGACCTCTACGGACACACCACAAATCCTAAAACAACCGAAACACAAAGAGAAGTATCAAAAGAAACACAAATCTAAGATCTACGATGCACCTTCGACGACCACAACACACCAACATCAGACGGTTACCGAAAACGTTACTTTCTCAAATACGGATGAGAAATCTCTTCGAAACAAATCTTCGTATAGTTTATACAAACCGACGGAATCTCTGATAGAATCTTCAAAAACCACCTCCAACGATAAAGAGGCAGAGTTGCCCGCATCCTCAGAAAGTACGTCGAATCCTACGTCCGCTCGACCGTCTCACACGTGGTATTCTCACGCTAGAGAAAAGGCGAAAATCAAGGAAGCGTTGAAATCCCTGAAGACGACGAGCCTGTTGGACAACTCAGTAAGGCCGACAGCGGCATTTGACAACGACTCCAATGACATCAACATGATGCAAACCTCTTTCACAGAAGGGAAAAACTTCAAAGAGGCAGAAGACGACAAAATAAAGGAGCTGTACCTGAAAGAAAATACTATCAACATGACAAGGACAGAAACCCAATATCCGCCGTCGAAAATAACGGCAGTGAACGAGAGTCTGTTTTCATTCGATTCCAGCACGTTCACCCTCAACATCCTATGCGCTCTGATGTTTGTCGTTGTCATCACCTTGTTATGGCTCCATCTGTCAAAAAAGCGAAAAACCGGGAGGGTTTCGCCCGATAGGCGTACAACGGCCAACACGTCCCAGGAAGAGACGGTCAGTCCGACGTACGAAACCGTCTTCCCCTTAAATCGTAAGTATAGCGAAATTGAGTTATATTGAAAACTCAATGGTTAGCTTTTCATTTCTGTGCAAAACATAGAGTATTCATTCATGTCGTACAATGATAAAGGGAGGATTAACGGTGGTACAAACCAAGGGGCGAAAATAATATAAATACATTTTGTACAAAGAGAGGAAAAAACCTCTTCTTGACATAGAAATCAATCAAATAATTAAGATTTTTAGTTGAGATAAAAAAGTCAGTGTCACGAGCGGGATTCGAACACACGGCCTTCGGCTAGATACGCCGCTACTCTACCACTTGAGCTATCGTGACTTCGACCCACTCGGACACTAACTTCCCATCTCAACCCCACCTTTTGAATTTTCCCTCCTTTTTGCCATTTCTCATGTCGTGTAATCTATTTGATTCTCGGCGACAAATGAAATGGCCACGGAGAGCTTTAGTGAAGATATACTTCATTTAAACTTATTCAATTCACTAGTTTTCGTGGTCACATTTCAGTCAATGTTGTTTAAATAGAATTGCTTCTGCTTTTCGTTTTTCATTTCTAATCGCTTCATAATTTAAATAATCGTAGTATTCCATGTAACACTCATCACTTTTCTTCTATGTTTATTTAATTAGTAATGCTGATTTTACCAGTAGCAATATCAAATTTTCAGAATGTCCAGAATCGTTAGAAGCGTCGACATTTTTCGGTCCAATATTAACAACCTACTATGCTGACAGGATCAATAGAGGTACAGCTAAAAACTGTCTCAATCATATTTAAACAAATGATCAATGAACATGAATTGATGGGTTTTACAGGACTCGCGGAAATGAATTACGATCACCCACGGTCGAGCAATTTCAACCAGCAATCTGCGCCATACGCGGAAGCCCAGTTCGATTATTTTTAATTTTGGAATTATTTATTACTAATATGTTTTATTTGTAAAAATGTTTTAAGTATATTTTATTTGTACTTTTTTTATTTGAATGCAATAAGTAAAAATAATTGAGTAACTCCTGATATTATACCATGTACAATTATTTATAATTCAAGATGTATTGTATTTGAATAGTGTATTTACATTTGAATTAAATTTTTTTAAATATTTCCATAATAGTTGATGCACATGTCCTCGGTTTCATTATTTAAATGTAAGCCAATACACGTTTAACTTAAGTGCATACATACAACAATATGCAGTAATAAACATCCTGCAACGTCATCAAATCGTCATTTTCACCGATAAATTCATAACAATTGTGACTGAGGTTAAAGGTAAACACTAAACGAAATTGATTCGTTGGTAACAAAGATTTGCGAAACCAACCTCGCCCTTTCGGCTTTTATCTTACAAGGTTAAATGTAAAATTAAAAATAAATTAAATTTAAAAAAAACTATCAAGGCGAAACTCGAATGAAGAATGAATCAGGTTTTATCTGTTGTTATCATTCCATCTTAAGTGAGGATCTATTCTGAGGGCTTTTTTTAATTACAAATACTCCTGCCCTTATTCCATCATCACGATTTTTTTATACAAAGTTGAAAAAGTTTCCCTTGTCTGTCCAAAGGTTTCTATTGTAAGAACAGATAAGTACATGGGAAAAAAGATCATAGTAAAGGTTTTAATTTTTAATCATTTGAAAGAAAATACGAAAAAAGTTAAGAGACTATATTATTATAAGTTAAGAGACTCTATTATTATTAGATTTTATCAAGTTTGTACAATATATTGTATATATTGTACAAACTTGATAAAGTCTCTTAACTTTTTTCGTATTTTCTTTTAAATGATAAACAATGCAAACACATTGTATTATATATGTACACAGTCGATAAATCGATAGGCGTGTACTAAACCGTCACGTAGGCAAAAGGAAATTCTTTACAATCTTGAAAGACCCTTACTTAGCATCCCCTCAACTCACCTTGTCCATTAGAAAATGAAAATAGTTTAGCCGTTACACAGTAGAAGAAAATACCGAAATAATAGAAAAACATCTCCTTAAATACTTCAGCAATACCAGTTACATTTGTGGTGCCAAATCCCCTGTAATTTTTCGTGCTGAATCGAATGTAACAATTTTCGAGTACTAAAGGACCAACTTATTATGCTGAATTATTCAATGTAATTATCTACAAAACGTGTTTTTCTTTAATGTAAATTATTAAATTTTTACCCATGTTTTGCCTCCTTGTTGAACTATTTATTTTTGTGTCACTAAGATGAACAAATATGAAACTATAGTTAAAATTATATTTCAAAATGAAAAAAAAAAAACAAAAAAAAACTATATTTGCGTTGGTTCTATAGAATAAATCAGCTTATTACAAAATTTATACTTCAAGGGTCTATTGTATATTATTTCTTGTTATTTCTGTGTTAATCCCTTTGCGAATGAGCTTAGACAACCCCGCAGGGGAGTCGATTGACCAAGAGATTCTATTATTGAACAAAGCGAAATCAAAACATTTATTTATATGTATATTTATTTGTTTTATTATGTAAGTATGTAATAAGTTTGGTGTGTATAATGAAGTTACATTAAATTTACATATAGTTCGTAAAATAATTCATATTTGAAAATTATTTTAGCGTGCAAATAGTAGGTGGAACGTTGTTAAGTAATATTTCGTTACATTTCATTACTTGCTGTTCGCGATGATTTTCTACTGGTGCAGGATGTAAAAAAGCTAACATTTTTATTTCAGTTCTCTTGAGCTTCTGATAAGGAGCCTATCGGTAAAGCAGAATTTTCAATAATTTTCTTCCAGTGCAAAAAGGGATTTTGTGACAATCGCGGGTAAGCGCCTTGCCAAGGGCGCCAAGTAAGCTGTTTCATTAATAAATTTTCACAATCATTAATAAATGGAACGGTTCTTTTAAAATCTGTATAAATAATTAGTTTTTATCAAAAAATAAACAGAATGAAAAACGAAATAACGCGCGGCATTTTGTTAAGCTTTATACACAATCAAGAGGCAGACTAACTTTATTTAGAGCAAGATTCACATTCGCATAAATACATAATTGCTATTAAGGGAGTAAATAATTTAACCAAATCCTGTTTACAATCGGCTGGCTATAAAAGTGATTGGATGATTGAAGCAGCAAGCATTTAAGCGCTTTTCGAATGATCAACTGAAATCGGAAATTGAACCTTGTAGTACCTACTATTTAAAGAAACATCTAAAGAAGCAAGAGGTTCTTTGGAGGCAAGCAGAGCTGGTATTCAAAACTCAATAATAATAAAAATCTATTATATTAAGGAACGTTCATACTCGTTATAAACGTAGTTATTTATTATTTGATATCTATATGATTGATTATTGTGAGAGAGTTACTTGGGAAAAAATGTTTCCAGAAATGTTGGGATATACTTAAATAAAAATTAACAACAATTTTGTAAAATTAGAAAAAAGGGCTTTTTTCACCTTTGCCCCTATGCGACCGACCGTAAGAAATTTAGTCGCCAAGTTGACAGTTGATTCGCGAACAACACTGGTATCAGCAATTCCATATTTATCGAGTCCCTTAATTCTGCGGTTACGAATGAAACAAAAAGAGGAAAAAAGCAGATTCAGATATTTAAAGCAACTTGTAATAAGTTTGGTTGGCATACGTTATTTAGATCTGCTGTGCGTTTTGCACTAAATCAATAATTTTATTTTACACCGTTTTTCCGTACATTTTAAAACACTTTTTATATCAGTTATATATAAAGAAATTAACTAAACTATTTAGTATGTAACAAAGGATATGTACAGATTTCTCCTTTCCGCTAACAACGTCCTACTAAATATCTTAATGCATTTGCACTACTATTATTTATGAAAGCCTTAACTAGTAAAAACTTTCTAACAATCGAGAGTACCTTTTATAATTGAAGGGTAATCGCGAGGGTGAAAAAACAGTGGTTATTAATATGGAAGTGGTTTAATACCTTTATTATATAAATGGCTATACACAACGGCTTTTCAGTTCGTACGATGCTTCCACTGGTGGCGGTCCTCTTATTTTTTTTAGTCACGGCCCGCTCTGAAAGTCTAAGAAGAGACTTCAACATCCAAAACTTCAGCGATGGCATCGTTAGGGAACTGAGAAGTTGGGTTCACGGAGAAGAAAGGACGCAATCTTCGTCGCCTTGGAAAAGTATGACGACCATAACGAGGAAGGTTCCGGTACCCTATCCTGTGACAATAGAGAAAAGAGTCCCTTTCAAGGTAGTCGTTAAGGTAGAAAAGCCTTATCCGATTTATGTACCGAAGCCCTACGCCGTAGTCATGGAAAAGAAAGTCCCTTATCAAGTTTTAGTTCCAGTTCCCAAGCCCTACAAATTAATTAAACACGTACCTTATCCTGTTAAAGTGGAAGTTGACAGACCGGTCCCTGTGAACGTTCCAAAACCGTATCCCTTCGTCGTCGAAAAGAAGGTCCCGATTGTAATCGAGGATGAGATCAACTATCCCGTCAAAATGCCATTGGAAACGTCTTATCGAGAAACCCCCGACGACACATTCCAAGAGGAAGGCCGGCAGTCGCCTCAACATCTACGCGGGAAAAGTGGCACCTCCACAGAGATCCGTAGAGAACCGACGTATCCTCCGAGCAGACGAGAGGTTTTTGACTCCTCGCCGATAAACACCGATAATAAAGACGAAGCGACAATTACAATAATGGAAGAGTTGCCTGGTATTCCGTCCTGGGAAAAGGGAGATAATTATCAGCAGTACAGCGACAACTCCACTGACGTGCTCGTTTCCGACGATGATTGGATGCGCGCTGAAGAAAACATTTTTTTGCAGATAAACGCGGCCAACGACACCGCCGAAAGAGATGTCAACCGTCCCGCAATAGACGAGAAATGGCCGGAAGTACCCGATTTGGTCGAATTTCTTCGGAATAACGACAACGATCCCAGTGCCGTTTTTCAAATCAACAACTTAACGAACTTCGATACCGACGAAATTGGAAAAGTGGAAGACCAACGATTTCCACACAGCCACGAAAACGAACAATCAGGTCACAGGGAAATGCCAAATTTATTTGGAACGATCAATCGAAAAAGACCCACCGATAATGAAGACAAGGATAACTATAACGTGGATCCTTGCAGTAAAAATGAAAGCAAAATCAACCCTAGAAAACGCATTCTTATGAGGAAACGAAAGCAAAAACAAAGTAAATTAAAATGAGTAACATCAATATTATAACATCTTTAAATGATAAGTTAGTCGTAAATATTTAAAAAATTTTATTATTCTTTAAAATATGTATTTATCACATTAGTGTTCAATAGAATAATTATTAGTGTAAAATAAAACTGTATCTATCTGGTACAGCCAATTATTAACTTTACCATTCCAACAATTTTGAAGAATTTTTGTTTTTATTTAACAGTGTATACACCCAATTATTATTGTAGAAAGGAGTAAAAGTTGAAATTACTAAAATATCATTTAAATCAAAGTTACATAAACTTTAATCAATAAAATATGACTAATTGAGCTAAGATGCTTACAGCCAGTCTTACAAGGCGGGGGCAAATTGAAGAAGCCCATTTAGGAAGAATAGAACTTGACCAACTTCATTTCGCTGGTGTCGAAAACTAGCTTCGATTTGGACTTAATTTGATATGTAGTTTTACGATATATGCGTATGATCTGATTTAAATTTCCGCAAATTTGTGCAATGTTACCAATTAAATTATGTATTGGTCCGAAACAAACATGACCAGAAGAATGTGCCCGGCAACGTTGTTGGAGCGCAATTGAAAACAGCACATTAATATCTTTGGCCAATTCTGTATCAGAGTTTCACTGTCGTATTATGCTTCCACCAAGAGTATGGTTCTTACGTTAAATTACCTACAGGAAAGTTTCTTTAATTACACACTCGACAGAAAACATTCAGGCTTTATACAATTCATCATCTAGAGGCCCACGTTCCGTAAAACATTTTGAGAGCATTTCTGAATGAACAACGAGGACTTGCTAGTCCCATATTCCATCCATGTTTTGACTAATAGCATATTGAATAACTTAACATAATTAAAAATACGAACAATTAAGAAAATCTTTTTTCTCAATATATTTATATACATAATCTTATTGTTAATGTAATAATATACTAATTAATTAATTTAACGAATAAATTTGAAATTTTCAACCTATCTAATACGTCAAGTTTAGCGTAGGGAATGAGTTAATAAAATTAGATAAAGGTGTATTAATAAATTATTAGTTTACACAATTTTAGTGTAGGAATATTTTAAGTTGTTTTAAAGTACTTTTAAAACAAAATTCCTAATGACGTTTCGGCATGCCCTGGGATTGATCAGATCCTTAGAACAGTACTTTCTCAGATAGAATTTGAGAATAACCATTGTTAGACGGGCGATTTGAGACGATATAAAGAGAAAGCATTACATATCTTTTGCCAAATCAGCCAGTTTCCCATAGACAATTTTTGTTCTTATCCACAGGTTACGTAACAGACCTTTTTGTACCCTTTGATAAACACTTCAAACTGCCATTAATTGTGAACCTTATGGTGGTATGGAGAGGGAGGATTTGTTTCATTTCTTGGCGAACTGTCCGGCACTAGCTGCTACAAGAAGACTCTATTTTGATAGAGAAATTCTGTCCAGCGGGGTCCCTTAGCGTATATTAATGTTATGGATTGGCCTGTGCTGGTCAACTGAGAGCCTCTTAGAGCCAAAATCATGATGAAGGTTGCAGCGTCTCCGTTTTGCGGATCCTTCTATGTTGTATAGCCATCCAGGAAACGTGGAAAAATAAAAAAATTATAACTTCCACTAGGTGCCAATTCGTTCCAAATGGCAACATTACGCATGTAGGGTACAAACACGTCTATAATAGAAAATAATGAGGAAATAGTACGATGAATATAAAATCACAGCATTATGAGCAATTAAAAAAATTACTTGCAGCATTGAGTGCAAACGTAATAATTATTATTCTGATTCTTAATAATTCATTAAATGTGAAGCATGACAACAAATGGGAGAAATTTTCCAATGTCCCTAATTCGTTTACAGGTAGACGCCTTCAATATCATCCTTTTTCTTTCAACACGAAAAAAGACGTCTGTGGTTGTAACGGTTTTTGAGTTAACACGGCGCTCATCACTGGAGTTCCTGAGTTCGAATCCAGCGACCTGGCGTACTTACGAATCAGCTTTTTTTCCAAAACACCGCCACCCGAGGGTTGATATGACCCCTACTATACAAACCTTCATCAAGAAAAAAGAAAAAAAGAAGAAGAAAACAGACAGAAACAACAGTAGGACAAAATAGAGCACAAAATGAATAGAAACAAATTTGTATAACTTCTAATGCCTTTACATTGACATAAAATAAAAGATTACATAAAAATTGTACTGGAATATTTATTTTAGTAATAAATATTTAATTTTATTTACAATAAACGAAAACAAAAAGTTCCTCCTAGGAAGAGATGGCAACCTATACATCGGGTTTGAAGATGGAAAACTCAAGTAAACCTTGATGATTCTGAAAAATTCTTGTTTCCAAATTTATATACTAAGCAGTGTCCGCTGCGGTCTGCTCTATACCGCTCGTAAGAAGGAATTATTTAGTTCGTTTAAAGGCGCGTTCTCACGTTGTTTTAACTTTGGTCCGAAAAGTTTAAAATCAGTAAAACTCATATTGTGAGATTTCTTCTGATGGACAGGCCAAAATAGACCAAAAGAATCGGTAACGACCAAATTCCAAAAACTCAAGTTTTCTTAATAATTCAGAAAAACGATTAACGAAATATGATTATTCGGTGATCGTGAGATGCGGTACTTTTTTATCTAAATTTTTTTAGCATTATATAAATTCATTTTTGTTAATCTAAAATTTCGACCATTCTATAAATTCATTTTTTCACATCCTACATGTATTTAAAGTTTAAAAAATTTAAACAATGTTTATAAATCCCAGGCCCTAGAAAATAAGATGATCTCAATAAAGATCGAAACGTTGGCACGATAAAGAAAATGTTTTTCTAAAACCTACGTCACACCAGACCGCATCTCACGATTTCCAAATAATCATTGGCTAACGGTCACTAAACGAAATATTGCAATTCGTTCGTATGTATTCGTGTATTTATAGGATTACAACACAGCGTATTAATAAAAACGCATAAAGCCAAAGTTTTTTTTACATTAATTAATCATCTTTCCTGAATGGACTGAACTCTGAAGGTGCTATCTCAGGATTCAAATTTTGCTGGACCAATTAAAGTTGAAAGCGACTTGAATTTGTTTTTATTCACACGTTTCAATTAAAATGTATGAACTTTTGACTTTCAATCAATTGAATGTGCTTTTTTATCAGTACATACGTCCTAACCTTCAAGAAGGAAGAATCATAAGATTAAATGATGAGGTCAAAATATAAGAAAACATCGATACGTCCTAACCGTCTTAATTTTGTTTCTCTAATCAGTATTTTCAAGAAGGGTAAGTTGGCAATTTCCATTTCTTTTCCGATAGACCTCAACACATTTGCTCTCTGATATTTATTTACACTCAAAAGTAGAGCCGGGGTTCATAAATAATAAATGTCGGCAGCTTTCGTATCACAAACCAGTAATGCTTACGATAAAATTCTAACAAAAACATGAATCATCGAGTTGAAACGCGTGAACATCCCAGTTGACCGTTTCCTGTTCAGAAAAGAAATATTATATACAAATATATACATTATATACAGTGGTTTGGTGGAGTTTCTATTTAGCGACACTTACATGCAGCTGGTTAGGATGTAACAAATTTTTTATTATTTACTTTACTTTCTAGTGAGGAAAAAACATTAGATTAAAAACTCAAGCTATCATGGCTAAATTATAGGTGAGCGTCCTTTATTCTCATGAGCATGAACCTGTCGTCCAAGCAATAGTTACCTTTTTGACAGAAGATTTTATTGGTACTATACTAGGTACAAATCGTTTCCTGTTCTATTGTTCACGCTACGAATTAAAAAAAAAGCTTTTTTCATACGACTTTTATTAATACATAATGCATTAGACATGTATCGTAAATATACGAGTATATTTCTCTGAGATTATAACAATTCGGTTTTTCGAATAATTTCGGAATCCTGAGTTTTTGAGGTTTGCTCTTTACCGATCATTTTGATCTGCCTATCTTCCCTGATTTGGCCCGACCACAGGGAGAAATGTGACAACTTGAGTATTACCGATTTAAACTTTATGGAAGTAGTTGCACATCTTACTTACATCCCATCGGCCCTGAATTGGAACCCAGGACTTTCCAGTCGTGTCACTGGCGGAGTTTTCGAATGTATATAGAAAGATAATTAGATATACAAATATTAAGATGGATAAAATAAAAATCCCTTTTGGCCAGCATAGGTAAACATCGTCTGTTAAGGATGGTTTCAGCGTATTTTAATTCAGCGTTTTCGTTGTTGACTAAATAAGCGATAAATAATCTAGGAGTTCGTGTACATTTATACAATGCAATTAAAGGATAAAGCCGTTTGCAACAGGTTAACATTAATATTTCAAATCCGTTCGGTTAGAGGAAGAAGTTAAAAGACGGAAGCACGCTCAACTTCCATCGCCTGGGAGACATGAGGAAGTAACGCTTTATGATTGACGGTAGAAGGGAGGATTATAAATTTAGCGAAGCTTTCTCATGATCTACCAGTCTAAAAGATGATATTGGCTGAGTTAATGTGCTGTGCGTTTATGTTTCTTCCCGTCATCGCCAACTACAGCAAGGATTCACGCCTAGAAAGTTCTTTTGTGCCCGAGTTGTTTCTAAAGAGGAAAAATGTGTTTGCTGAATTGGCACTCGTTCAGTCGTCTCACATCGATCGTCGAGGATACGACTTTGTTAAATTAGACAGGGGATTTAAACCGATCGCGTCTTCTCCCAGGCATAACATTCACGTACATCAAAAAATGCCAAAATACATGTTCAAGACGATTGTCAAAACAGAAAAAGTACCGATACCGTATACTGTGACGATTGAAAAAAAAGTGCCTGTTAAAGTCGAAATTCCAGTGGACAAGCCTTACCCAGTGTATGTGCCGACACCGTATCGCTTCATTGTTGAGAAAAAAGTGCCTGTGCGCGTATCAGTACCCGTACCACATTTTTACACGGTAGAGAAGCATATTCCCTATCCAGTACAGATAAATGTGGACAAACCTTATCCAGTATCCGTCTCAAAACCCTACCCTGTCTTTGTAGAAAAAAGGTTCCGTACAGACTAGAAAAACATGTCCAGCACAAGCCACAATCAGCGGATACAACCAGTGGTATGAAATATGATCATCGAACATTTTAATATATGTGCTTAAAAACTATCCTTGTTACATAATTAAATTAAAATTAAACGTGTAAAATGATTTCTAAGCGAGTGCAAACTAAATTGTAATTTAAATGCCTACGTTACTAGCGCTTCTTCAATGTTAAAATAAATCCTCATTTTTATGATTTCTTATTATGTATTTTGAAATGAAAATATCATCTAGCTCTTAGTAAATAGAAAAGATTAAATTTCATAAATATCTCTAAATGAGATCAAATCGTTTGTGTCCTGCAAACCTATAAAAATTCAGTGGCTGTTGTAACTGTAGTCGTTAAATCTTAATCTGTGATGTATTTTTTTCATGACCTACCAGGAAAAAAAAGGAACGATTTTTGTAATGAATTAGTAAAGGTTTAACAGTTATTATTTTTTATTTATTTTTGAAAAATTTCAACAAATACATGATTTTTACACATCTCTAAAATATTTGATGTTCAAAATGAATATAAATAAAAGTAGAGTTATAGTGTAGGACTGGATTTGGTTAGACTGGACTCTGGAAGGCAGAAGAATTTTGACTTCGGCCTTGTTCTTAGGTAAATAATAATAGATCTTGTCCTGCATTGGTATTTGGGTCTCCCATTACAGTCTCCGCTCCTGTGAAATATTCTATGTTCCCCAACATAAGACGAATTATGGGTCGGAATGCTGTCTTTCCCGGATAGTTTGACATATTAATCGATTTGGAGATGACGCGGATCCTTTCTCTGGCGCCCAGTTGGTTTTCAAAAAGATTTTTTTGAGCTTTAAAAGAACGATTCACTGATCCTTCGTTTATTTTTATCTACACAGTTACACTCACACACATCAACTTCGGATGCATCACCTACAAATTGATAATAGACGGACGCAAATTCTGACGGGGAATAGCAGAAGCAGAATACTTGCATCGATTCTCCATCATACTTATTCATGCAGTCAAGCACCACCTCAAACTGTGAAGTGTGAACCACCGGAGTGCAAAGGCATCCAATAGGCCGGACTTCCTTAGCTGCAGTGAATGGTGACAACGGTTACGATGGCCTTCGGCAAAGTACGAGTTTCTGAGACCGAGATCCTGCCGTGTTTTGTGAATATAGTGATTGCCATTTTTATCTGAGCAATTAAAAATTTTTCGTTCAATGTTGAAAGTCCTCTTTTGTGTTTTGAAATTCAGTTTGGTTACTTTTGATTTTTTATTCATATGGCCTTTTTTTCTTTTTGTTGTACTTATTTTGAAATAGACCTCATACATGTAATATTAATAATGGAGCATGTATTTAAATCTCCCTAGTGATAGGGTGCACTTTTATCATGGGAAAAAACATTTTTTTTTCCTTTGCTACAATTTCTCTTGTTATATATTGTAGTTATTATCTAGATGTAATCTATTATTTTTATCTAATGTTAAGTTTTTACATTATAAATTTTTATTTATATTTTTTGTACTCTTGACTGTTCAATTTTGGGTCATTTGACCCGCTTGAAATGAATAAAAGTTCAGTTGTGTTGTAACTGTAGTTGTTAAATATTAATAAAATGCTGTGATGATTTTTTTTTCGTGACCCACGAAGAAAAAATTAACTTTTGTACCGAATTTTGTAATAATTACGTTTATAGTTATTTTTTATTTATTTTTCAAAAATTAATAAATCGCGAAATATTTTTACACACGTCTTAATCTTTTAAAATAAGGCAGATTTTAATTGATAAATTTACTACATATTGTGATTATTGTTAAGATTTTTTAAAATGTACCTGGAATGCATTAAACCGGGGCTTTCCAAATTGTGGTCCGCGGAGGAAAAACGGAGAATGAATAAATACAATTAAAAAATTAATAACGATGAGTACTGAAAAAAAGTTTCAATAAAAACTTTAGCAGTGAAACAAACGCCAATTTTACAAAAAAAATAAGATATTCCGCTAAACCTTCAACTCTTGCCAGTTTTGACGGCTTAGTCGATTGTAGCGCCTTAAATGCGTAAACCGGGCTTCCCAAATATGGTCCGCGGTGAACTAAGAGAAAGTAATAATTACAAAAACTAATAACAATGAGTACTGAAAACGAAAGATTTTAATTTATAGCAGCAGTCATTGTGTTCTCCACAGACATGCTTTAGCAATGAAACAGATGCCAGTCTCTTTTAAGAAAGTTTTGGATAAGCATTCAGATTATTAATTATATCAAGCCACGGCCATCAAAGTTTTCACAATATATTGATGTGGGAATTCTTCATCATTCCCAGCTTCACATACAGAATTTGCGTGGCTGTCTTGTGTGAATGCACTTTCATGATTATAGGAATTACATTCTTAAGTTTTATGGACCGCAATTTCAAATTGACCAACGTTTTCAGTGATGAGAAATGTCAATGTATTCTTTCGTAATTATCAGATTTTTTCATTAAAATTAATGAGATGAGTCTTTCTTTGTATGAGAAGGGTATCTCAACTTTCGATGCTAATGGCAAAGTTCTTGACTTCAAAAGAAAAATCAAGTTTTTGGTTTAATCTGTTGAACAGGAAGAGGTTGTGTTGTAAATGATTTTTTAAAAGGAAACAAACTGAAGCTTGCGATTGGCACGTTGATTGATGGAATATCTGAACATCTTCAAAGTTGGGAGATGTCCTTTGAGTACTACTTCCCAACAGCTCAAGTACAATACTGCAAGACCATTAATGGGTGGTCGAACCATTTACAGTTTCGACAAAGCCAACCATACGTCTTCAAGTGAATACCAATGTTTGATAGACATTACTTTATTATTCACCTTGAAATCTACTTTTAAGTCCGATACTTCCCCCCATTTTTGACTACATCTGGTAAACAAAAAATTTCAACTTCTCCTTGAAAAAGTAAAACATGTTCTTCTTCCATTGGCACACCTATGCAAATCCGTACTTTCTATATATACAATACCTAAGCTGTCCTAGATGCTGAATCCGACATCCGCCTTCAGCTATAAGAATAAAAACCCAACATAACCAAATTGTGCATGCTAACACTCCCTCTCTCTTCCCATTTATTCATTAATCATTAATGTTCAAATTATTACTTTTGAATTTGGTTCGAGTTTTACATCCCTATTGATTCCGTTCTGTCCAATTTGATTTTTGTGTGCCATTTTTTGTAAATAAGGTTGTCAATCTAATGATTGTTTTCATAGTGGTAACCCTCTCCATCACCTTATTAGGAATGGACTGGCTAATTTATAAAACTTTAATTTACTAAATACTCTGGATTTTGTTCTGTGAAAAGGATCGCTGGCTATACACTTTGGGAAGCTTTAAACTATTAATAAACCATTACTCTGGTGAGTTGATCCTCCCGTAGACAATAAGCCCCAGCGGGAGATTCATTTTTCCTCACTTTTCACACAAAATATAAGAATGGTTCAACGAGAGGAGTCTGTGACGAGGGCTATACAGTCTGAATACTTTCTTCTGTATTAGATTCAAATATCAAATTAGTGTTTTCGTCTGCAGTGATTCAGGCTTGAATCTTTGTCAAATGAAGTGGTTGTTTTTGCTGAGAAGGGAATGACTATTTTTCAATTATTTGGCGAACTTGCTCAGGTAAAGATTATCTAAATACAATTGAAATGCCACCAGCTCTACATGGGAAGTAGCTCTCTCCCTAGTCCAGCAATTGTCTAAGATTTGATAAGCCCAAGGCTACTATATTTACATTACTATTTATTTATGTTACTATAACTATTTTGTAAACCATTACTTCTGTTAATAATAAAAGTATTCTTCTTCTTCTTCTATTAACAAAACTAGAATATTAACAATAACAATACAACTGCAAAAAATAATTAGTTTTAAGGTCCACAAAAATTATTTATTTTGTAATAAATATTCAATTCAGTATGTAATGTTTTCAGTATGTATATTCAGTGTAAAGGTTTATTTAATTTTTTAACTTAAATTAATTGTATACTATGTATTATTGTAGATACAAATTTATTTATTTGTATCTACTTACTTATTTACGCACTTTATTGACTAAATCTTCAAATAAAATTATCTTACGCAATTTTAAAACAAGATTTTTTAAAGATATTCAAGTGTAACACCTATTGAAAAATATCCAATAAATTTAGGGAGAGTTGGTTACCTCGGAGATGTAGTGATCCGACTGAAATATAAGACAACACTTATAAAATGTATTTATTAATCAGGTGTATGAAAAACAATAAAAGTAAAGAAAAAGAAAAGAAAAACCAGTGGGTTGAAAATAAATATATTTAATTTTTTTAAATAATACCAACTGTACATTTGAAAACAATGATTATACCCTAATGGTAAGAAACAAAAATGCTAATACATACACAATTGGTTTGATTATTTGGAATCAGAGTGTCATTCCCAAAATGGCTTAAGTTTGCAGATATATTACAGAATCACACAGCTAGTGTTTTCCACATAACCAATATTATTAACAACCTTAACAAGGAACAATTACTAATAACACAATCAAAATAAAAATAAAAAATAAATTGTAAGAACAATATAACATAAATTTAAAAACCTATAACTTGAATATTAACCCCGAAGATTGACTGATTGAGGTTCTATTTTGACTGTTATAATATTAAAATGCTCCCAAGTAAGGTGAGAACATAAACGATAAATGTCATGCATCTGAAAATTGTGTCATAACTATTTTGACCCTGAAAATAAAATTAAGCATAAAATAGAAGAATTTCGAATTTAAGCAACATAAACATACTTGTCAAATAGCATACTATCTGGTGTCATTATAAGTTGCTGGAGTAACCTAAAAACACCGATTTCCTTAAGTTTAGCTTGCCTCTCTGCTGAACCACTCTCTTCTTTCCAAACAAGATTAGATATACAAAAAATGGCTGCAATTTGCAGCTTAACATTACTGTGAGACTGAAAAACAGTAGATACATTTATCTTTAAGTATATACCATGAAAAATATTGCGTTAATCTTTAATTTTTACCATATATTCTTGTAGTTTTTTTAAAACATTATCATTAGACATAATATATTCTTTGGCAGAATCACCATCACCAATGTTCCCAAGTATGCAAAGTGCTTGCTCTTTAACATCAACCGAGTGATTACCATCAAGTATAAGTGTTATAGCCTTAAACATATGAATTCACTTGATATGAAGCATGTTTTACATGATTCCAAAAACAAGTACATCGGAATCAGCTAAAACGACATGAACTACTGTAATTGTAATGATTAATACAAAATGGACTTACTTGCATGATTTGAATACCGTGTAATGACATAATGTGGTCAATATGTGGCTTTGTCGACAGTAAATTTCTTAATAGCCCAAGTGTTTTCATTAGTACATTCACTTCAGGATCAGATAAAAGCCTGAAAATTTGTTCGGTCCCAAGAGTGTGTAAAATTTGTGTTTTAATCTTCTGTTCAGCTTGGAATGCCATATTCTAGAGAAAAAATGAATAAATGTTTTGCTAATAGTTGTAGTTTTCCACTAGCAGTACAACTTCACTGATTACAATATTGCCACTGTGCAATGTTAGGTTGCTGCTAATGGTACAGATAACATCACCTACCATTAAGGCCCATATTCCGTTTAATCTCAAAGCTGGATCAGGCCTGTGTGTCAAATGGCATAGAAGTTCCACTGCACCTGATTCAAGTATTGGTTCCTTTGCTGGGGAAAATTCTAAAAGGAGATTACACAATGTTGAAGATGCAACGCTCAGAACTTCATCTGCTGCACCATGCAGCAAGCCCATCAACGGCTTCCACACTGAATGATCCTGTAACAAACCAGGGAACGTCTATCTAACAATCTTATACCAAGTCAGTACCTCTTACCAAGAAAGTTGTCCTGAGCTGCTGCACAGATCTGGAGAGAGAATGTAAGCAACGGACAGCGGACATCCGCACTTTATCATCACTATCGTCTAAACTAACAACAACTTCATCCATAAGCCTCTCTGTCTCTATAATCCTCTTACGGATATCCTCATCATTTGCTCCTAATGAAGCAAAAGCCTAAATACAAACATTTAAATCATTATTTTTTTTAAATTTCTTCAAAAGGTTATACTGTAGGGTTATTAATAAATGAATTATTGTTAATTATTTAAAGTTATAATGTTGAGGTTTGCAGTTGCCATGTAGTCAGCATGTCTAACTTTCGGACCATGTGATAGTAAGTTCAATTCCACTTCCAATGGTCCATTAAAAGAGGATCACTACACTTGTAAACTACTATTAAAAATTAAAAAAGAATGTTTAGCCGTTTTCAGTCAGAGATCAAACTTAATTTTAGGGTACTATTGTATGTTCTTCAGAAATAATTTATTGAATTGTACCCTGAAAGCTGCTTGTTTCATGCCATTAATCAGTCTTGGATCCTGGTGCACGTTGTTGTTATTGTTGTTCGTCTCAGCCTGGCTTTGCACCATGCTTGCCAATGTGGGGATAAGTTGATTCGAAATAGACGCTAGTCTTTGTAAATCAGTATTCACTTCTGTTAAGTAGGCAATGGTTTCTGCAGCAACGATCCTCTCTTCACATGGCCTGTCTTTCTTGCAGAGGACCACCTAGAAACCTTTAATTTATAAAATTGTTAAAAAATCAAAACATACACTTTCTTACAAGACAAGGAAGTGTTTTGTAAAGTATTTTAGGATCTTCAGCAGCTATGGCTCCTGCCCGGTGGATATAAGTCAAGCATTTTGCTGAAGACAGTTGCATATCACTGGGTCGGTCTCGTGCCATTAGCCCTACTAAAAAATCAGGAATCGATTTTCCGCCAAAACTACAGAATAAAAAAAAAACATTAAAAATAAAATTTGGACTAGAGTTGACAAAATATACCTAGCAGTAGCTATAATGGCACAGACTCTAGAGTTTTCATAAGCAAGATTTGCTAGACAGTTTAGAGTCGGCATAATAACTGAATAATGTTGAGAACATAGTAATGCAGCCAGCGTATAAATAGTTCCTTGCTCACACATCAAAATCTGGTGTTCATAGTACTTAAAAAAAATTATATAAGCAATCAACTTTTGAAAATAGGATTTCATATAAAGATAAGGAGAAAGAAAACTTACTTTACAAGAGGCACCTAAGATAGTGGTAACACAAATTTGATTAGACACTGTCCCCATGGCCAGTGCGAGAAGATGAGCAATTATATGCTTGTCACTGTTCACTAGTTCAAATGGTGCGTTAGGATGGGAAAAGATGGAACAGGCACACCTCAAGCAAACATCTTTCAACTTTGGATCAGAACTGGACAAAATGCCTGCAACAAGAAATTGCCATTGTTTTTGCCACTATGTTGAAAAAATTGAAGGGCCTACCCTCCCATTTACTTTTTTAGACATTACTTCCAAGGGGTATTGAAGTTGGGCGATAGGCTCCAAGTGGAATCTGAATAGGTTCTGTACTTATTTAATAACAAAGTGTACTTGTTTTACAAAAGTTATTACAATTAATTATCTGTAAAAAACAAAATATTTAATTTGAATTACAATTTTTATGTAATGTTCAGATGAAAAGTTAGTATCATGAGCAGGACTCAAACCCAACCCAGCTGGAGGTCATGGGTTCGAGTCCCGCTCATGATACTAATTTTTCATCTCAACACTTTACATAAAAATTATAAATCAATTTAAATCATTACTTTAGTGAAATAGGACCAACTAAATTACATAAGGATTAAAAATTGTTTTAATTTCGGACCATTTTTGTTTTTTAAGTAATTATAAATATATTCAATTTATTTACACGATTTTTTATTTTAAAAAATTGTGTACACCAGATTGAATATTTATGTCCAAAAATTTAAATTTCAAGTCCAAAATTGTTTATCCCCTACATAATTTCTTTCTCACACTTTAGTTATTTATCATTTTTACCACTGAAACTGAAATCAATTAATGAGATTTATAAACAATTTAAACAATATTGGTAATAATTATTTGACACTGCAATCAACATTTTTTATTGAAACAATTCTTTAAAATTTACTCTGTATTTTTTTCAGGTTTTCTTAATTACAAAGCTGTGAATACTCCTTTTCAAATTAAAATATATTTTCAATATTTACTTTTAGTATCAATTACACAATTGAAAACAAATGAAAAGGTGTGTAGAATTAGTTATTATAAAAGAGATAATTCGCAATCCACAAAATATAAATGTCAGACAAATGGCTAACCACCCAACTAACCATCAATCATGAGGCAACATTACTGTACATGCTTTTTCCCTCAAAAAATTCCACAATACATGGATTTCACACCAGATCTGCTAGCATCTAATGATGATAATGGGCACTAAGAAGTGGAGTTTGTGCTCCCCAAGCACTGCAGCCTTCTGGTTTACTTGTACCTTCCTAGTTCCCTTTTCAGTGCAATTGACTCAATCACTTTTCTTAGAAGTATTAGGTCACTGACAGTTACCTGGTAAAATTTAGTTATACAATTTAACTAAGCTCTATTGATTCCCCAAGTCTTGTTACCTTCATTCTTTAACAAAATTGAGGCAAGCAGCCCTCAAATAGGATTCCTATAGGGTAGGCTAGAGTACCAACTTTTATTCATTGCATAATCTGCACATGGGATCATCATTGAATATACCTTTGTTATTTACATGTTTACTCAGAAGCCCTCTTCAATTGCAGCAATGCTTTTGCCAGTCTTGGTGAGGGTTGTTTTAGCATAAGTATACAGTGTCTAGTGACCCTAGAGTTTACCCACTTCTCCTTTTCTAGTTTTTGGATCCATTATGTGATGGAGGATTGTTTTTATTAACCCAAGAATAGGTTCGAGGCCTGTATGTGGTCTTGCAGATTTTACCCTCTACAGTGTGTCTGATTTTTCATTAACCGAAATTCCTTTGTGACCTGGCACACAAGATGGCATCAGGTTGTTGGGTTTTGGAAATTTTGGATGAATTAACTAAATGTCTTGATGTGATTTTTGTACACACTAATGCTTTAATAGCTTCTTGGCTTCTGATCAAGGAATTTTTTGCTAGTGTATCCTCTTTTAAGATTTTCTATGGTAAAAATTGATGACAAGTATTTCTGCTTGATAGACTGAAGATAATTTCCTAATGAGTTTGGTTACAAAGCATCAGCATCAAGTTTTGTTTTTGTTGTTTTAATTAGTATTATATCATTTTTTACTGTATATATTAATTTTTATGCAAAGAAGAATGGGATGAAAAATTAGTATCATAAGCGGGACTCAAACCCACAACCTCCAGCTTTATATCCCAGTGCTCTACCACCCAATAAACCAATTCCTTATCTCAACCGACTATTATTTAAATATTCTCTTTCCGCAAATATTCTTGAGCACTGAAGTCATAAAGCTGAAGTGGTAGAGCACTAGGGAATAAAGTGGAAGGTGTTGAGTTCGAGTCCTGCTTGTGCACCAATTTTTCATCCCTTCCTTCTTTCCTCAACAATTAAGATATACTATAAAAAAATTATTAAGTACTACAGCTATTAAAAACTGGTTAAGATAACTAATAAGAATTATTCTTTATGTTTGAACACTGGTTAATCATCGGCTATCGTCTAATATAATTTTGTTTTTATCATCAACTATTTCTGGATGACAGATATGAGCCTCTTTGTCGCATTGGATGTTAATGAGTTTCAAGTAATACTATATATTAAAATTTTGCAATTTCATGACACAAAAATATTTTTAAAAAATTATCAGTCGCTGAGCAAGGAGGAGGGTCTCCAAAATAACTAAATCAACACGAGATAATCAAATTGTTGTGTCAGAAATGTGATTAAAACCGGTGTCGTTTATTTGCTTACAATTGAACAGAAGCGGCGTGACTCCGAAGTCGATGAGTTGTTTGACGTGGTTTTCGGTGCCTTTGGCGAGGGAGCCGAGAGTGACGGCGGATTGGATCCTGATTTCGGATGGGAGGCCGGGCTCCTGCAGCAGCTGCATTAGTTTCGTGACGACCCCCTGCGCTATGACACTTCCTTTCTGTCTGTTGCTCCCTATCACTGAGTTCTTGAGACATCTTGAAAACAAAACGTTATTTTCCACTACAAGTCGACTGTCCGATCCGTATCCCCGTTTCATCCACACTATACTTACATTATCGCGTCTAAACACTTCTGCGGATCTGGAGAATAGAGTTCGTCGATGTAGGACCGACAGCTTTCGACGTCCTGAAAAACGAAGGGGTTGAGAGCGGACTTAGAACGTGCCGAGGGGGATTTCGTCTGTGCCTTACCATAAAGGGCTGGGCCATCGAGACCATTTCAAAACGTTTTTGTAACCTAGGAATTTAAAAGACGCAACAACCGGTGCCTCCGTGCCAAAGAAAATGGTCATCATCACAACGGATGCCACATTGATTTCATGTGAACACAGTCACTGACAAACGTGCAAGCGCTCGGCGATCCACAGCGGCCGACGCACAAACACCACGGCCACCTCCCCTCCAACGCCTCACTATCGCAGAACGGAAAGCCCTTTGCCCGCCTTATTACGACAAGTTCATGCTTTATTCAAAGTTCAACTCCACAAAAGTGGAATATATATTAACAAAGTCTTTGAATTTAAATTTAGGCAACGATCTTCAAAAAATTAAGAAGGGTTTTTACGATGTTAACCAATTGGATTTTAAGGATGATGTCCAATGACTGCATATCAATATTAATACCTTTTTTCGAGTGTGGTGAGCGCCAGTGGATGACTGTCTATAAACTGAAGATGAAAAGTTTTAATCGTCAAATACATACATTTGCCTAGTTGCTTCTGATAGCTTTAAAAGAATGTCCAAAGTCTAAAATTCAAGTTCAAGGGGGTCCGAGGACCCTGAAGAAGTCCTGACATATCTGACAACATCCGCCTGATGCTCCGAATGATTTAGACGAAGCAATACGTTTGATACGAATTCCAAATGGACCCGTTGACGAAATACGACCAAAGACCTTTTTTTTATTTCAACTGGAGAGAGAAATCGAAACAATGTTTCCAACCTTACATGAATATTTTGATGTATGTAATATTCCTAAAACTCGTTGATAAAAAGTAAAAAATATTTATGGATTAAATCACAGCACAGAACAAAAATGATCGAATGTAAAATATGTGTTTTATGTTCTTTGTACATATGTATTACAAACTGAAACAACAACAAACACGAATTGGACCTCCCCCCATCGATTGTAGTTAAGGTATTCCTCTTAAAAATGGACGGAGACGAAAAAATTTCATCTTCAGACGAGACGACTGTTGAAAACTCGTCAATGAATATTGATTATTTTTATTTGAGTTTAGGTTTTATGATAAAATCCAACTTGGACGGAATCGGAGGTGGACGCTTGGAGAATTCGATATCGTCTTGGCATTGGCTGGATCGTCGGGACTCCTCCATTTTCCGTAGCCGTCTCGCCGTGTCTCGTTTGGAAACGGTTCGATAGTAACTGCAGTGTTGTGGCATGGAACTTGGCCGGACAGGAGTTTGAAGGAGAGTAGTCCGACTCATAAATCCTCCATCAATCCAGCAGCTTTCCGTTCGAAAAATATGCCCGTGCTTCAAAATATGTGAAGTGTTTCGGTTCTGAGTCTCGAGTTTACCCTCGTCGCCCCGCCTGCGCCCTTCGGCGGTCTTCGCCTTCGAATCTGCCGAGCACCTCTTTTCGACTCCCAGTTCGACGAATTCTATAAAATGGTGATTACCTTGTCTTTTCGCCTTTGAACAATTTCTTCTCGTCTTTTTGAATAAGACGGACGTTCCTTGGAAAGTTTATCCGGACGGCGTGTGCTCCTAACCACGTTCTTCCTTGTTTCATTCTTCAATGTAAACGGTATTAATTCTCTTGTCAATAATGTATGTTTACGTTTTTGTCTAGATGTCCACTGACCCATCTCTCGTACCTCCTGGAACTCTACCCACTACATTCATCCCGACCACTTCTGCCGGAAAGTGAGTGAGAACAACTTTATTTATTTTACGCATTTTTGAGTGATGAATTATATATTTTTTTAAATACTCAACCGTTAATTTCACTGTCTGCACGGACAGAACCAGGTCAACCCGATCCAAACATTTTCAAATTGCATCATCACAAAGTTTTATTACAGTTAAATAAACAAATTGTACGTTAATAGGTTTTTGCATTTCTTAGTGACCCATTGTTTCATAATTTGTTGAAGTCGGGACGAGCAGTCAAGAATGAGGTAGTTGTGAATGTTTGTTGTTTGACAACACATTCACACAAAACCAAAATGACACCATAAGAATAGTGTTCTCTTGGTTGTTATCAGGGATGTGGTAAAGAAAATATTTTTAATTTTAAATCTTTGCTTAGCTTTTGGAACTTTATTGTACCTTCTTCAGGGTTCTACAAAAGGATATATTATACATTTTAATTTTGGCAACAAGATACACATTTTTGTACTTATTGATTTTTAGTTAGAAGTATATAAACTTAAATTCTTTTATTTTCATATTAACACTGATAAACTTTTCACTTTTTTCTTCACGTTTTCAACTATGAAATGTCTATACTAATTTTAGTTTCAAAGGTTCAGTTTCACTAGTCGACACATCATCACTTTTTCTTATTTTTCCTCAATATGGTTCTATTTCAACATTGTGTTTGTTATACAATTTAGATTCATTTATTTGTGGTTTTGGTAGTAAGGAAGTAGAGAAAGGACACAATTTGAAAAGGAAAAATCTGTATTGACGCAATGGAAATCAAGAGAAGGTATGAGATCTGGTAGCGATGAAGCCTCAGGTCAGAAAGAAAATTTCTTCTGTTAATCGGCCTTCTTAATTCTCTCACTGGTGTTATTCCAACTGTGCTAGTGATGATGACCACTAAGCCAGCACGATAACGATGACACTCGATTCACACACAGTATATATTTGTAGAAATGATGGAGTGAGTGCGGTGTTCAATCCTTTTTACAAAAAATGGTTCCTATTCACAGTAAGTTGTTTTGCAACGATCCAGATTTCAAGCTTTTAGCTCGAAACTATCTTTTTAAAAGGAGTATATATTTGTGCTTTGTGTTGTTGTTCTTGTTTCCTCTGGCCTACCTAGATACATTGTGTTTTCTTTGCTCCTTTTTATTTTCTGGAAGTAGTGAGGATAATGTACTCAAACCGCCTTTGCTTTTCCTATTATTTTTTGGCTATGCATTTCAGAGCCATCTTACAGACTCCTTTCTTCATCACTTTGAGGAGCTGGGAAAGATGACCCTGAAATGCATAGCCAAAAAATTAAAGGTTTTTTAATGTTTTTTTAAAAATGTTTTTTAATGTTGCTCCAAATTGGAACATTTTTAAAATTTCAATTAATTATACTGTTAATAAGGTCTTGGTCGAGATTTAAAAAAAAAAAAAAAAACGTGTCACAAGAGAGGGATTCGATCCCTTGACATTCGGGTAAATACGCCACTGTTCTAACAATTTGAGCTATCGAGATTCAATCCATCTTGACTCAAAAACCCCATCTCAACCTACAACCTTTGAATTTTTCTTTTTGCCATATTTTGGTACTTGGTAGCCGAAGACTACTTTATTTTCAAATCGCTTAGCATAGAAGAGAGATGCCTCAACTTTTGGAAAGCAAAAAAAACCAAATCCATTTTAGATTGTCTTATTGTTATTATTTCTAACTTGATTTTCTTTGTTTCAGTGTTGGATACATGGTGATGTCTTATCCTGGTAGGCCTCCTATGGTCCCTGGAATTCCTATGCCCCCTACAATGGGCATGCCCTACATGCCTTTGGGAGGTAATTATTATTATTATTTTTTATTTACCATTTTATTGAATTTGTTTACACCCTTTTAGCACCTCCTCCTTTGATGCCAGGAGTGATGTCGATGGGGCCTATGATGGGGGGTCCCCCTTTGCCACCTATGCCGGGGCCGCCTCCTGTTAGGACATATAGGCCACAACATGTCACTACACCGGCGACGGTTTCTGCAAGACCCAAGGTGGCACCACCCGTGAGGTATCTTCCTCCACAGCCTGATGGGCCGGTGGTGACAGTCTTTGTCGGTAATATTACTGAAAAAGCTCCCGATCAGATGATTCGATTTATTTTGTCTGCTTGCGGTCATGTAACATCTTGGAAACGAGTGCAAGGTATGTATTTACTTAATATTTTTGGTTAATGAGCAACTAGAAACTGATAGTGTATTGGTTTTATAGCTTTTGGATTTTGTGAATTTGGTAATCCTGATGCTGGTCTGAGGGCAATAAGAATTCTTCATGATTACGATATCGGTGGCAAAAAACTAGTCGTCAAAGTGGATGCAAAAACAAAAACAGTTCTAGATGAATATAAAAGTAAGAAAGATATATGTGTAATAAACATAAAAATTCTAAATGGTTTTACTTACAGATGAAAAAAGAAAAAAAGCTGGTAGCAGTTCTCCATTACAGGATGAAACGACCGATGAGGATGACTATATGGATGATGAAATGAAACAATCTGATAAAGCTGCTCTAGAAAGGATTTCAATGATTCTTTCAGATTATGAGTCTGAGATGAAAAATTATGTACCCCCTCAGTCAGATGACCAAAAGTCATGTAATTTTTTTTTTTAAATATATTTTTTATTTATTTTAAACAACTATGTTAAAATGAACTTATTGGCTTTTAGCTTCTGATATCAAACTCCCAGTTCAGCCTCCTACTATACGACAGGATACAACAGTAAGTATCTATTTATTGATGCATGAGACAGGTTTTTGATCTGTTAAGTACAAAAATGTTCATTATGATTTTGTACCTTATTCACATGAATTACAATTATTTATGAAACTAGTATCACAATGTTTAGATTTGATGAAAGTTATATTTAGTTACAGAATTTGATTTTA
Organism: Cimex lectularius; assembly: GCF_000648675.2. Taxonomy (NCBI): domain Eukaryota; kingdom Metazoa; phylum Arthropoda; class Insecta; order Hemiptera; family Cimicidae; genus Cimex; species Cimex lectularius. Next base: position 625,732 of record NW_019392633.1, on the reverse strand, counting down.
CAAGATTAATTATTTTTAAAAAAATTTCCCCCACAAAATGTTCCTTGATATTTAACAGAAAACTTGTTTTACAGCCTGTGGATTTGACAGACGCTAATATTGAAGATGACAGGAGGGATTTAATTACAAGAGAAATTGGGAAATTCAGGGAAATCATGAAGGTACGATTAATTTTATTTTTTGAGTTATTCATATTTTAAGAATAAACTTTACTTGGAGATTGATTAAAATACAAAAAAAAACCAAAATTTTTTTTTCTTTTGTCCGACTGATGGAATATCAGTTATAGATTATAAATATATATTTTTGGCGGTTATATTTTTCACATTATTTTAGGTTTTACTGAACAAAATTATTAAGTTTTAAAAAGTATCATTTAAAAAAAAAAAAAAAATTGTGTATACATTTCATATCAGTTTTAAACTTAAAGGCTAATTGTTGAATTATTTTGTCTTTTCTGTCCCTTTTTTTAAATAATTCATCATTATTTAAAAATAAAAAAAATAAATTAGGGTAATTGTAGTTAAGTGGTTGGTAAGTGTAAAAATTTGGTGCCCTGACATTATGTAGGGAGAGGCCAAGAGACTTCAGCAGTGGTTGCGGACAAACTGCTCCTTGATTGACCTATGCCATAACGGTGAGTCCAATAAAAGTTAAATTGTGGGCTGAAGAAACATTTCGGGAACAATTTAAGTGTCACTGTAATATTTACAATCTTTTGTTTTACTAGTCATAAAATTAAAGAAATTTTGGAATTGGTAAATTTGTTATAAGGCTACTGACACTTGATTTGGATCTGACTATATATGCCCATTGGTTTAGGACCATCTTAAGTGTTCTATTAACTATATTACATATAATAACTGTTTTACTTAGGCATGCTTTGAAGTGGCTTTAGATTTGAATAGCCACTTCATTTTTATTTCTTAAAACAATTTGTTTTGTTATAACAATGTTATTTTAATAATTTCCAATAATTTAAAAAACAAAATATTATTTTTCATTTTGTTTGGCTGCAGGAATACAACAAATTACAATCACAATGTGATAATCAAATGTGCATGATTAGACCTGACCTTTTTAAACATTACAATTGAACATTTTTTGTCTGTTCTATCATGGATGTTTTGAAATAAAGATTTTAGTTGTCACATTGTTAATTTTATCATTTTAATACTTGAGTTTGTTGTTAGCATGGTTCAGTTTCCTGCAATACTATTATTTTTGCATGTTTTATAGTGCAACACTTCATTTATTTTAAAGCATAAGTATTACACTACAAGTTTGGGGCCTATTTTATATTTAATATAACATATTTGTAACTTAATTATTTATCTGCCTTTTTTCTTAATAAAACCAACTATTCTCAGAAAAATTGGCACAGTGCAATTAATAGGCCGTTTGTGCTTTGTGGTTACAAAAATAGATTCATACTCTATTAAAATCTATGAACGATGCCATTTTTATTAAATTCTATCAATACTTTCTTGGGTTTTTTTTTCTAATATTAGCTTTTGATATTATTTTCTCGTTTTCTATGCCCTATTTAAATTTTGTAACAGTTCTTTAATGCAGATGTTCGGGCGTGTCGCGTTTAGTGGTAACCTTTAAATTGGTTGATAACGTTTTTTTTTTTCCAATCCTATCTATGTCGCACAATATACATATTAAAAGTTATTATTTTAGGTACTTTATTTGCAAATACTACAAATAATTAAGTTATCCCAGATTTTTTCTTATAAACTAAGTTTTAATAAGTGAGTATGAATTTATTACAGCTGAGATTGCACTTGTCAAAGCACTGCATTTATAATTTATAGTGATATTATTATTTTAAGAGGATGTATAAAGAGCATAAACTTCCTTTTCATAGTAATTCGTAGTCCACTTAAGATAATAATATTGAAATTAATAAAAGGAAAAAAAGGCTTAGGGTCTTGCATAACTTTTGTTTCATGATTCTCCTACTTTGATCTAATGGTCTTTAATAAAGACACAGTGTTGTTGTTTAATAGAGGTAGTGGTGGCTACGTTTAATAATAAAGGCCTGATTGTGTGATATTTAGCTATCTCTTCCTACCATTGAAATATTGCCGACAACAAGACTTCAATTTTATATTCACCTAAAGAAAACCATTTTCTTTTGACTGTCAGGTATGAGTTTTTTCTTTCTTACCTTTCTCAGTTAATAAACTAAAACATCCAATGCTTGAAGGTAAGACAGTTCATAAATGTATTCTATTCTCTATTAAATAAAAAAAAATCTTATCATTACATGTAGTTCGGTTTTCTGTTAGCTTTTATGAATACAGGTGAATTAACACGTATATTTTCCTCAAATGAATGCATAAATTTTAATTGCTGCATGTGACTTGCTCTTTCCTTTTCCTTTTGTTTATTCATATTCTTGTGTGGATAATTAGGGTATATCAAATGGGGATTGATCTGCAATTTCCTTAAGGTAAGATAATCATTTTTCTTAAATGTTGTCTTTTTCCTGTGTGTTTGGCGTGTTAAATTGTAATTATTAAAGCTTTAGAATTGGAGCACTTGTATTACACCAGCCAAAAGAGGTTTCAAGTTACAAAATGAGTATGCTTTTTTTTTCTTATTTTTCCTTTTGATATTTAATTTGCTTTAGATGTTTCTTTAATTATAATTGTTTTAATATTTCAAACAATTTCAAAGTCTTGGAATCCTGTAATTAATACAGGTAGAGAACTGCTCTTCTCGTTATAGTGACACCGTCTAGCATCGTGATGTTCCTCTAACTCTTCAGTATGTAAGTCATAAAAAGCAACAATATCCCTGATTTAGCTACACTTGGTTGTGAAGAAACACATTTTTTGTGTTAATTTTAGAAAGATATTTTCCATCCTTACCTTCCATTCATCCACTCTATTTAGTCTTTGTAGAAAAAGTTAAATGCATCCATGATGCATGAGAACACTTGATAAAAATGAAATAATTTGTCAACCAATATTTTTCCATTATATTATTATCATTATTTTATATGTAGTTTACAATAAGTCATTTGGCCCGTTTATCGGCATGTATATTTTTTGTTGTGCAGAAACAAGAGGAAGAGAAAGAAGTAGAAAGGAAAAAACGAGAAGAAAAAGAAAGGCAGAGGCGAGATCGTTCTCCGAGTACTATTAGCAGGGATCGTGGCAAGTCCCATGACCGGTCGGTGACACCTGACAGGCGCCATCATAAATCCAGTCGCCACAGATCAAAATCCAGGTATATAATATTTTTTATATATAAAAAAAAGACATTTTACATTAATTCACAAAATACAATGTCTAGGGAATTGGAAAGAGACAGAGAAAGAGAGAGGGAAAAGGAAAGGGATCGTGACCGTGAAATTGAAAGAAGCCGAGACCGGGAAAGGGAACGTGAAAGGGACAGAGAAAGGGAAAAGGAAAGGGAGGCGAAATCCGAGAAAGAAATATTAAGGGAAAAAGAAGAGGAAGAAGAAGCTAAAGAAAGAAAGAAACAAGAAAGAAAAGCTAGAGAAAAAGAGGCTGCGTATCAAGTAAAAACAGTTCACTAACAATGTTATTTATTTTATATAGCAGAACTAACATGTATGTCTTCAGGAAAGACTCAGGGCTTGGGAAAGCCGAGAGAGGCATAAAGTCAAGGAGGGCCTCAAAGAGAAAGAAAAAAGGCGGTTGAAAGATGAAGAAAGGGAAACAGAAGCAAAAAGGCTCAAAGAATTCTTGGAAGATTACGATGATGAGAGAGATGATATAAAATATTACAAGTAAGTTTTCCACATACAAATTTAAATTGTTTCTGCTCATTTATCTTAACATTAAATCAAAACAATAGTAATTGTTATAATTTTCAAAATCACAAGGCATCTAAATATTTTTGCACCAAACATAGGTTTTGGAATAGTGTAATAACCCAGAGCAGAACTGTAGAAACTATTACTAACTCTGTACACAAAATTCATTATTTCTGTATGTATTTACTTATTTTGATTTAATTTGTTTTGGGATAAATAGAGGGAGAGAATTAGCTAGAAGACTGGAAGAAAGAGAGAAAGAAATGGAGTTGGATGCTAAGGATAGACAAAAGGAAAAAGAAGAATTAGCAGAGCTCAAAGCAAAAATATTTTCTGGAGACAGTGAAGACCCTAACGCTGAATTTGCTAAGGTAACAAAATGTGTAATAAATCCAAATAACAAATTTTATAAAGAATTGTTATTTCAGGCCCTAAAAGCAAGAGAAGAAATGTATAAGCCTAAAATCTTGATTAACGTCAATGAAGAGCAAAACAAGATTTTAGCAAAAGAGGAAAAGGAGAAAGAAAAACTAAAAGAAAGAGAGAAAGAGCGAGAGAAAGAACTAGAGAGAGAGAAGCGTGAGCGGGAACGGGAAAGAGAAAGGGAGAGAGAGAAAGTTGAACAAGAGTGGGCTGAGGATAGACGGCACGCTCAAATGACAGAAATGAAAAAGCATCACGAAAAGCAAATTGAAAGGGGGGACATTTCTAGTCCTGATAGCCGCCATTCTGATGCCCCACCAGAACCGATAGACCAAATGACCCCAGAAACTAATCATGATTCAAAACATTGCAAGTTTTCCCCCTTTCTTTCCTTTTAAACTAATAAAAAATTTAATTGATTTAATATTTATACTTTTATTTCTCCAGATAACAAAGGGCCCAGTTCTCCACCTAGTAGTGACAAAAAGAGAAAGAAATTAGATGTAAAAGAAGTTTTTAACAATGATGAAGATGAAGAAAATAATCTCGGCCACAAGAAGAGAAAGCTTGTTCCTTTAGGTATCTATAATTTTTTATCACACATAAATCTTTTTCCCTTGTACTACTTCCTTCCTTTTAATGTTTCAAGATTACGGTGACGAAAAGAAGAAAGTCAAAGAACAAGAAAAGAAGGAGGAACAGGCTAAATCTCAAGAAGAAAAGAGAAAGCACATTAAATCCCTGATAGATAGGATACCTACTGACAAGAGCGCTCTTTTTTCTTATCATTTGGACTGGGCTGCAGTAGATAATGTAAATTCTGTTCTTATTTTTTGTTTATTAATTTCACCTAATTTACTATTGGTACTATAGTAATTTTTGGCAAGAGTTCTTATAAATTGTTTAAATGTGTGATGTTCAAGTACTCTTTCACCAGATCACTAACTTTTAATGTATAACATTGCTTTTTACAAATGTAACAGCTTGCTATGAATTTGCATAACACTGTTTTTTTGTACTCTCAATTATAAAAACATGTAAGTGTTTAATTAACATATTCACTGTGGGGCTTATTTTGTGTACTACTTTACCAGGTGAATATTTTCTGAAAATTTGAAACATTGTGTCATCCTTCTGGTGATACACATGACAAGGCGTTTTCTGCAGTGAATACATCTTGGAATTAGTTTGTTTAATGTTATTAAACATTTATTTTAAATTATTAAACTTGTGCCAAAATAAACTATTCGGGTTTGTAATGCACGTAGTTCTGAATTTTTGAAATACATTTTGCCATCTTTGAAAAATAGGCTTATTCCTTATAATAAAATACTAGAGTGAACTTTTTCCTATGCAAAATCAAATTTCAGTGTTTTTTTATTATTAATTTTTATATTGTAATATTTATACTGTTTAATTTAGCAACTAATGGAGAGGAGGATACGACCTTGGATAAACAAAAAAATTATCGAATACATTGGCGAACCTGAGCCAACGCTTGTGGATTTCATATGCTCTAAAGTCATGGCTGGCAGCGCCCCACAAGGGATTCTGGACGATGTTCAGATGGTCAGTATTGCAGTTCCATTTTGTGTTGTGCAGAATGATAATACATAATCATTTTTAAAAAATTTATTATTTCTTTACTTAGGTCCTTGACGAAGAGGCTGAAGTGTTTGTCGTTAAAATGTGGAGACTTTTAATTTATGAAATCGAAGCAAAAAAACTCGGATTAGTGAAGTGATCAGACTTGTATATAAAATGTTAAATGTATTAAATACAAAAATAATGATTGGATAGGATAAATTTTAAATTACAAAAAAAGACAAAATGGTTAGTACATTTTTATTTAATTGACTTCTCAGATCTACATAAATTTGTAGACTATATTAAGCAGTTAAGACTTGTAATAAAATTAATCTTATTGTTATGCTTGTTTCCCTTTATTTAGAGAACTGTAAATAATTTATGTAATATATATATTTATATATAATCAGAAAATAGCTTGTTGACAATTGAACTTTTATTCACCTGTGACAAAAGGTTTGTATTTTCATATGAAGTCGAGGACATTACTGTTGTGTTTGCAATGTTCAAAAATATGAAATATGATTGTCATCAATTTACTTATTGATAGAATTCAATAAGATTAAAACAAAGATCATGTAACATGATGAAATATTTAATCCAACAATGAATGTTTTAACTTAATGGAGATCTTAACTTTAAACCTTCACACTACCCCTGTAAATGAAAGAAGACATACATAGTAAGGAGGGGGAATATTTAAAAAAACAAAAACATCCAATTGAATGGTTTGGCTGAATAAAGTTTACTAATTTATTGGTACTTAATTATTAAAATTGAACTTTATTAGAGAGTACTATTTTGTATATAAGTCCACTCTTGATGATTCAAAACCCAAGGGACCACAAAGGAAAGGAAAAATCAAACTATTAAGAATGGATGTCCATTTTGAAATTTCTTACTTAATTGTACATTTATAAAACAACAAAAATAATGAAAAAGTGTAAATAGATCAATTGTAAAATCGATCTTTATTATGCTTTTTTTAAATTTATTTTCATCTGCAACTGTAATATATTATCTACAACCAGCAGATTAGATTTCAATTTGTGATTGTGAGATTATGGGCATTACAGAGAAATCTACTCATTGGAAGCTGCTCTGATTCGGGATTAATAATGTCATTAATCAACTTTCGAGGTTTCTTAGGCCTTTTTCATAAGGGGCGGCTAGTTGAACAGAAGTGTCAAGGAGTGTCACCTGGGTAGCAAATGATGGGAACTGCCCAACCCCTTCACACGCAGTCAACTTGCCCACCCAGGCGAGTGGCCAGCTGGCACGATGCTGCTTACATTCTCATCCCTACTCGTTGACTCAACCCAAAAGACACTGCTCGACATTCATTGATCATCCTTCACACCAGTCGCTTAATTGAGTCAACTGGAAAGCATTGCAGTTGCAATTTCAATGTAGAGCAGTTCATTGAAGAAATTCTATTAGTCCCGCTATATGGGATATAAGATGTGAGTAGTAGCAACAAAATTAAAAGAAGCGAAGCTTGAAGGAAGTAGCACATTATTTGAGAGAAATTGTGTTTCCCAATTTTATAACGGATAAACCCAAACCCACACTTTTCTTTCCTGGTTTTTTTGCAGAAGAGCAAGCACAAAAAGTGTTCTTTCTTCCTTGGGTTCTAACATCTTACTGATCTCCTGTTGAGGTTGAAGTTGATTGGTGTGAAACCATCGGAGTCTTACACATCAGTAAACAAGTACAAGGGATGCCTTGATTCTATATTTTCGTATGGTAAAATAACAGAATAAATATTCTAAAGTTGATAGTGAATGCTCTTTTACAATTATTTGCAAATGTAAATTTTATAAGCAAATGTTTGCTTTTCTGTGTAGAAAAATAATATCCAATTAACAAAAAAAATGCAATAAGGTAAAAGGTATTTGTAGGTGCTTAAATTAAAATTCGACATTGTGAGAAAAAAAAATTATTTAGAGCTTAAATAATGTAATTTTCTTATATTTATACTATAAAAATATTATATAGGGAATTAAAAGTAATAAAAACAACAGATTAAATTAATGATTATGCATACAACTTTATTATGCATAACTTATATTATAAAACAACTAATAAAAAAATAACACGCAGTAAACAAAAAATCAACAAAATAATAAATATAACACAAATAACATTGAATTATATGTTATAAAACAAACAATTTAATAAAACAAGATGACAAACATTTACGATTATTTGGAGGTTGTGAGATTCTGTCTGGCGTAAACATATTTTCATTATGCAAAATTTATATAATGTAAAATTAAAAAATAAAAGTATAAAATTAATGGAATAAGTATATTATATACACATAAAGCACTACCTATATATGATTTAACAAAACTGTCAAAATTAGGAATGTCAAAAAAATATTACATGTTTTTCAATGTATAAAACTTACTAACTGAAGAAAAATAAAAGTATAAATTTTTGTAGTTACGAACAGTTGAAATAGTTTTGAGCATCATCTTGCATGTCATGGTCATTTTTGTATCTCACTGAGTTCAAAACCATCGTCATTTTCTAACATAGCACGAATTCCTTGATCAGTCATATTTTTCAAATCTTATACCATTTTATTTTATTTTTTTGCTCCATGCAGTTTCTTCTTTCTAAAAAAGCAAGGGACATCAAGAAGAAACGAGAAATGATAAAACGATAAACGTTCTAATAAAATTAGATAAAACATTTAAAATAGTTGAATGTTTAAAAACCATAACTTACATAAACAGAATAAATCAGTTACTTAAAAAAGTATTACCCATGCTATTATTTTTTCTATATTTTTACATACATACATAATTATAAATGTGTGATTTGTCGCAAATGAAAATTATGTCAATAATTGCTCATTCCCAGGATAAATGTTAAAAATATAGAACACAATTTAAGATAAAATAGATAATGGAAACAGCAAAAAGGCAATTTTTAGATAAGGAAAAAATACATAAGAGAAATTAATGAATAAATAAATAAATTTAAATAATTTTGAACTAATTTTTAAAGTTATTTGGGCATTTTTTTGAGTTGCTATAATGAAGAAGGCTGTATTACGAGAAAATTTAGCTTTATTTTTTTATAAAACTTAGCTTATTTTTAACAATCTGTGAAGTGAGGGTCACTTATTGAACTCTGCAGTAAAATGAAGGCGGTTGTAAGTGGATCCGAAAATGATGAACACAGGTTGAAAGCAGACACTCAGATAGATCTAAGTGTAGAAAACGCAGGGAATTCATAAAAACCCAGACCCACCATGACCAAACGAAAATAAAGACAGAGGCCAGCAGCCGCTGGATTCTGGGCTTGCAGTACTGAGCGCCAAGTGGCGCCCATTGAGCTGATAGTGGTAAAAATGAATCACTGTATAATGCCAATATAGAAATAAAACTATATCAATTTTAATTAATACTGCATGGTAAAATAACAGAATAAACATTCTAAATTTGATGATGTTCTTTTATTTAAAAATATGGAAACATGTTTTAAAAAGGAATACTGTATAATTCAAATATAGAAATAAAACTATATCAATTTTAATAGAATACCGTATGGTAAAATAACAGAATAAATATTCTAAAGTTGATAATGTTCTTTTATTTAAAAATACAAAACCATGTCTTAAAAATGAATCATTATATAATTCAAATTAATTAAATTGGGTTTGCTAGAATTTCCAATTTAAATTGATTATTGTAAACGCTCAGCTAAAATCAGAATAAGCCAAGTTGTGAAAATAAATATAGTACCAGGAATCGATTTCGATATTGCACTCTGAAGATAATCATCTGTAAGAGAAAATAAAAGGGTATTTAATAAATTAATTCCAATATAATATGAATTGATTATTTATGGCAAACTGCACTGTAAGCAGTTTTAGTTATTGTTATAACAGTGTGCTTAAAATTTTAAATAAAGGTATTATTCATAATGAGTTTTTCTTTTGCACAAGCTTAGGTTAAACTTACTTAGATTATGCATGCAATAATCATATCTCTATAAACATTTTTGAGTTATTTTAATATTTCAGACTTACCATCATCACAGTGATTAGGTTCAAATGTGTTTGATCCTGAATGTTAAAAAAATATATATATTGAATACAATATTTATCACAAACAGTTTCTAAATATACTGACGTGTAATCAGAACGTGGGCTTTCTGTTGATCGACTTCGCTCCAATTAAGACTCCGCTGAATTGCCATTTTCCACCTGGAGTAACGGTAGTCCCGTTCTGAAAAGGAACGATATTAAGACATGATTTATTTTTATAAACAAAAAAGGCATACCGTCGTCATTAATTTCTGGTAAGTATGTATCGACAGGAATGAACGAATGTAAATTTTTAAGATTCCAGACCTCGATACCTTTAGCAGCTCCTGCAGCCATTGCTGCTCCCAATGCAGTTGTTTCTAGCATTGAAGGTCTGACTAAAATGATCAGAATATGGAAATTTTTTAAATATTAAACAATAAAGTAGTAGTTGATACAGGTGCAGTCCTTTTCAGGTTAGCCTACTCTCGATATGTCAAAATTCAACGGACTGGGGAAAAAAGTGTCCGACTTATCAATTGTTAAATACATTTTATTTGTTCAAACTGGTTAAATGTGACCATCTATTAATTTCACTACTAATAAATACACTGTCCATAACTGTCCTATTTGTCTAGCTGAGTTTTGTTTTCACATTTTGTGACTAATGAAATGATAGGAAACATTGGCTGTTATACTAATAAAGAAATAGAGAATTCAATGCTCAAGTAGAATCGCTCTATTCATCACTTATGTGGCAACTCCAGATGGAACTGTTAAATTGTCTAAAAAGAATTTTTTTTTTATTCATGTAAGATTATCAATAAATTTTATTGTACAATAAAAATGACTATTGTGAACTTATGTGTGGTGATTAGTGACCGTTAATCGATAATTGTTCAGAAATCGTGAGATATGGTCTGGTGTGATGTAGGTTTCAGAAAAACATTTTCTTTATCGTGCCAATGTTTCGATCTTTATTGAGAACATCTTCAGGGCTCAAAGTGTTTGTCTTCTGTGTAATTGTGCCATTCTTGTGTGTCGTGTCGAGAGTGCCAGTGAGATTTTGCTATTTTGTGTTTATATACGTTGGATTTTGAAGGGGTGGGGAAGGATGTTGGTATAGAAAAGACATTTTGTATAAGGCGTCGGCTTCTTTGAGGTGAAAGGAGCCGACGAAGGGAAAAAATGTGTTGGTAATTGTTCGGCCAGATTATCCTTTCAGGATTGTATAGAAAGGGATAAATAGGAAAAGGAAAGCTGACTTGTCGGGAAATTAGACTATGTGAAAAATATTTGATGTGTGGAATGTAATGTGATGATATACGTATGTTATCTGTATTGAATTTGATTAATGGTATTGGCGTAGCTGCGACTGAGTTTACATGTATCTGTTCTGTAATTGATGCTGTATTTATCTCGGTTGATATAAACCATTTCTAAGAAATTATGTTTATATTTGTTTTGTTCTGTATGTAATATTTTTGGATTTTGAAGTCGAAATTGTGTTGGTGTTCAAAATGGTGGGTAGTGAGTGCTGTAGGATTTTGCTTGGGTTTTTTGCAATCATAGATATGTTGCTTTACTCTCTTGTCCAGATATTGGGATGTAAGACCGATGTAAGTTGCCAGACAGTTTAAACAGTTGATCTTGTAGATTACGTCAGATTTATTTGTTATTGGTGTGGGATCTTTAATTTTGGAAAAAAGTGTTTGAATTGTTTTATAATTTTTGAAAGCTATTTTGAAGTTATCAGACAAGAGAAATGTGTTTAATTTGTGTGATAGGCCTTGGATAAATGGTATGGAAATGTATGCTGGTTTGTTTGTATTCGATAGATTTAATGTAGTATTATTAGTAATAGTGGATGGTGTTAATGTTGAGTTGTAATTGTTGATTATTCTGTTAGCACAATTACACAGAAGACAAACACTTTGAGTGAGTAGAAATACTTTCATTGAATATATAAAATATATTTTGCATTGTTGTTGTTGTTGTTGTGTTGTTAAATTCACTTTTCCACATCCAAAATGTAACTGTAATATGTAAACAATGTTTGTAAATCCCAGGCTCTGAAGATGAGCTCAATAAAGATCGAAACATTGGCACGATAAAGAAAATGTTTTTCGGAAACCTACATCACACTAGACCGCATCTCACGATTTCTAAATAAATATCTATTAACGGTCACTAATCACCACAGTCAAAATTCTTAATCATGATTAAACAGTTAGATTTTGCCCAACTCTGGTGTATTTCATCTCTAACCACTGTACTGTTTGAGGGTCATTCTTAAATCAATTAAATACCAATATAATAATTAAATTTAAATAATGACCTAATATATATATGATATAGAATAACTTAGTCAACTTATCGTGAGTTGACTGTTTAAATATATTTTATTTGACTTTTAAGTAAGTATGAACATAAGTAAATTTAAAAATACTGACAATTAAACTTACTGACTGGGATTCCAACTATATCAGCTAGTTGCTGCATAAGGAAATCATTATTGGTCATACCACCATCGACTAAAAGCGTTTTTAAAGGTATGCCACAATCTTTGTTCATGGCTTCTAAAATATCACGAGTTTGAAAACACACGGCTTCAAGTGCTGCACGAATTATATTGGCTTTAGACGTTTCTTCTGTTATCCCACATATTACACTGAAATTAAGAGATATTTCAGATCATGATAAACAACAAATTAGAAATTATCGCACCTCCTTGCATCTTGCCTCCAGTACGGGGCATAGAGGCCAGAAAATGCCGGTACAAATACGACTTCACCGACAGGTGAAGCCATCTCTGCAATTTTTTTCGAGTCGGTTACTTTCTGTAGCAATTGCAGATTATCCCTCAACCATCGTAATGCAGCACCGGCAACTGCAATCGAACCTTCCAAAGCGTAAATTGTAGGTGCATCTGGACCCATTTTGTAACCGACTGTTGATAAGAGACCATGATTTGAAAAGACCAGCTGAAATTAAAAACAAAAAGGTTTTGAAAAATATACTGACAATTGATTAAAATACTTATTTTACATTTGTTCCTGTGTTATATAGAAGAAAACAACCAGTTCCGTAAGTATTTTTTGCCTGTCCCTGGGAGAGACACATCTGTCCAACCAAAGCCGCTTGCTGATCACCTAAACACTGTACAATTAAAGAATTAAAAAAATTAAATTAAACTAAATTGAGTGGGAAGCGCAAGGGTCTGTTTATTTTTATCTTTATTTAAATTTTAGAAACTGGAATTGTCTATTTTCTGGTACCTACTCCTGACAGAGGCGTCCCCTGAAGAACTGTACATGAGAAATAACTGTAAATCTCAGAACTTGATTTTATTTCTGCCAAACAAGACCGTTTTATGCCAAAAAACCTACAATTTTTAAAACATCAGTTTTCAAATATTTAAGAAGAGAAAAATAAATGGATTTGTTTAAAAACAAAACAAAAAACTGGTTCTGGTTCGGTTGTCATTAGCTGGTATGTAAAACTTACGATAGACAATAAGGGTCCCATTCAAGAGTTTTAATGTTCATCAACATTGTCCTTGAAGCATTGGTAACATCCGTGACAAACACTCCCCCATCGATACCGCCAGTCAAGTTCTGCAATAACCAAATAAAATGTATTCAACTTGAGAAAAAAGGACGTAAGCTTTTTAAATCAATTTACCCATATCAACCAGGAGTCCATTGTACCAAAATAACACCTATCTTCCTTATAAGCATTCTGAACCTCTTCTACATTGGTGAGCAACCATTTTATTTTAGTCGCACTGAAGTAAGTACTCACAGGCAGGCCACATACATTCTTCAGACATTCCTTGTTTTCTCCTTCCACATTTTTAAGCACTAAATCAACTGTCTCTGTTGTCCTCATGTCACACCAGACTGCATAAATTAACAATGAATACTCCTATCGCAAATGCAATAAGTAGGAGAAGGAATCACCAATTGCGTTATAAAGTGGCTTTCCAGTGTACTTATCCCAAGCTATCGTTGTCTCGCGTTGGTTCGTAATGCCAGTAGCGACAATATCAGCCGGATCGATTTCAAGAGCTTTCAGATTATCTACTGTCTGGTTGATGCACATTTCAGTCTTGCTTAAAATCTCGATGGGGTCCTGTTCAACCCATCCTTCCTGCTTGCTAATGTGGCGTATCTCTAGTTGGTGGTATGTGAGCACCTCTCCAGTCTTGGCCGCAAACACCTAAATAATAAAAACATCTTTAAGAGGAGAAATTTAGTTGCATAACAATTTTCCAAGTTTATAAGTTAACAATACATAGGCTGTTTCTATTAATTATCCATTCTGTCATCATTTGTAATAAAATGTCATTATTACTTCTACTATATGTCTTTATTCTTTAATATATACAAAGTTTACAATTGGGAAGTATCTATTTCAAAAGAAGAAAGACGTTTCTCATGATTTAAAACTATCTGAGGTAGTCTAGCACATAAATTGAAATAACTAAAATCTCCCTTCTGGCTATTTATAATTAGTATTTACAAAATGAATATTTACTTTCTTCAAAAATTACACGATAAATTTCAGTAATGTAATGATAAAACATAATTGAATGATAATATCAGAAATATAACTTGCAAATATATTCATCACTTATTTATGATTACCTATAATGCACATAAATCAATAAAATAAACCAAAATAAAGTAAATGGAACTAATAAAAGTCAAAATAAATAGTAATAAAGTACATTATATACTAAAAGAGATAATAGTTTAAAAAAATAAAATAATAATAAATGTTTATGATACTAATGGTGAATTGAGCAAAAACAAAGATTCATTGATACGTTCAGAAATGACTCAGCAGTCCCAGCCACAAGGACTGCTGAGTCATTTCCCACACACGATCTTCACAATGCATACAATAATTCTTAAAAATACATGATGTTGAGGATGAGCTTTTCATCTACTCAGGAGAATCTGCAAAGAGATGCCGCTTCCACCCTCCACCAAGTGTCTAATTCTGGCTCAAAAGGTGTGTTTCCATTGCACAAAAATCACTCGTGCAACTGTTTCGTGAAACTCGTCTAGTGTTGAGGATACCTAACCAAGACTGTGAAACTTTTGGCGCAAGGACATTTCAGGGTGAGCCAACCAATTGTCGGGTTTGTGCATCAAAGTGTTTCATGTTGTTTGTTTCTCTCTGAGTAAATGCACTTGTCTCGAGTAAGAGAACGGAGGGCTGCGTTTCACTTATCTGAATCAGCTACCGATTTTTGTGTGATGCTAAGGATAAATCAAAACAAGAACAAGAGAGAGGATGCGCGGAAGGAAAAAAAACATCAAAATGAGACAAAGACAAAAAGTACAACAAAAAGTATCACCATGATAGCAAACACTGATGCAGGAGTTGGTATAGTTATAAACAGCATACTTGTCTTACACAAATTGATGGCTCTAGGTTGCGAAGTGTTTTGCCTCGTGGAAATGGTTTACCCGATGTGGGGTTTTGTGAGTGGTTCTCACATTTAGTTGTGCGAATGATTTTTTTTATGCAATGGGAACCCAGCTTAAGAAAATAAGCCTCTTTACAGAAATTGACCAACTCAGTCTAATCCTTGCCATTAATATACTATAACAGAACCTTACTAGACAGAACTTTTCTACCAAAATATTGTTTCCTTAAGCAGCCAGTTCCAGGCAAGTCACCAAGAAATAGAATAAATCCTGTGTTAAGATGTTGTTGACCGTTCTTGCTGTGGAACTCCATAATGGTGTTTTTTATAAATAAATATAAGCCTTTTGTTCCAGCAGGTTTATTTACATGAAAAGCCTTTCAATTATTTCATAATCATCTTCAGCCTTAACTTTCAACCTTGTTATTTACATTTTTTCATGTAAAAATTTTTAAAAAAATTAATAATCTTTTTCATATAAAAAATTAATTTTTCATATATGAAAAAAATATAAATAACAAGGCTGTGAGTTAAGGGGCTGAAGATGATTACAAAATAATTGAAAAGCTTCCCATGTAAATAAATCTGCTGGAACTAAAGGCTTATATTTATTTATAAAAAACACCATTAAATCCTGTGTTAATTATTCGGTGAAACAGCAAACAATTAATAGTTATTTCTTTCCTTGCTCATCAAAAAATAAAAACAATGAAAACAACATGTTCAAACACTGTTATGTCTTCTATTTATTTTGAATAAACTTTTTTTTAAGTTCTGAATTGTATCTCAATTTTTGGCTTTTCTGGAACCAAACACCCACGAATGTTAAGGGATTACCGCATGTGAACAATATCCTTCCTACGAAGAAAATTTGTTTGCATCCCTCAACTTCTGGTAAAGGAAATGTTTCTTGACATTTATGGCAAAGTGCGAAGTATATACACCTCCTAATAGCATAGGAAAATAGACTCAACATTCGCGGGTTTAACATTCACGGCAATTTTCTGGAACCAAACACCTGTCAATGTTAAGGGATTACTGTATACTTGATTTAGCAAGCATAAATGCCTGGATACTGAATAAGGAATCCTGCTGTTTGAAGTGTTTGTAATTTAAGATAAACAGATCCCAACACCACTTAATTACACACTGTATACTATCAAAGGGTAATGAAAGATTTATGAAATAATTTGGAGATTTGAATAGAAGCTATCTTATGGTGTGGGAAGCTGTCTGAATTGGCCATATCTGTGCAACGTTGTGGATGGACTGTCTAATTAGCCACAAACCGCCCCACCACAATTCAATTCTGCCAATGTTGTTCTGGTCTAAGGGCAAGTCCTAGCTTAACTGCATGATATGCCTTTTTATTTCCTTAAAACAGTGTTTATCTACAATCTGCCTGGTAATAATCTTCGAGAGTCTATTATCGATGGGGATAAAATTCTGATTATGTAAGCATAGTGAAGTTTTATAGTGACAAATCGGCAGGAGATATGTCTCAGCATAAAGGAACGCTGTGGGGTGTACAGGGACAGCCTGAACAGCCTCCTGATGAAGAACCACTGAAGCCCCTTACCTGACCAAACATCTTTCCTCCCCAAACCTGAGCACCTGCATAAAATAGGCCTGGTGACTGTGTTAAATATTTTTAGCTTAGACAAGTATGCAATACATCTGTGCTTACCCACTGCTTCAAATGTCATTATTAATATATGTAGCTTTGCAAGCTGATAAAACGTATTATGCAAACCAAGTGTACAATATTTAAAATCATATATCCAAAGCAGAAAGTGAGAGTTGAAAACCTGGAAAAATATTTAAATGAACTGACCAAAAATCTGGTACTGCTAGTTCCCTCATCGATGGACCCAACCAAAGGTCCGTACTTTTTAGAAGACATTTTATTTTAGAATGTTATACGTTTTGAAGCCTGAATCGCTGTATACATCATTCATATATACAAAAACAGAATTGAAACTTTTCTAGTCCCGGAAGGCCGAAATACGGTTGCAGTTGCCACCCGACGGATGCGGGAAGAGTATCGATACTTTATCAATATCGGGATTTTGCCAGGGTACAATATCTACGCGACGCAATTTTCTACTCGATACTTTTATTCCGATGATTTGTATCATTCGATACTTAGGGTGAGGCATGGATATAAAATAATTTCAATCTAAAAAATGGGACAAATTTTGTGGTCAGAGAAAAGTAAGCAGACCGCCATTCTGCCTTAAAATTAAAAAAACGGAATAACACACTTATGATTTTTGAAGGCACTACTCCAATTTAGTACGACAGCCAAAGGAAAAAATATATATATTTGAAATAGTGCACAGGGAAATTGTATTTGGCTTTCTACTACCAAGTTTCCGTTTCTAATATTAAAAACTGATTTTTTTGGGGTGCAAGATAGAGTTGGGAAAACCGCTCTTTTTAAGGATAGGGTCAAAACTGCCCACTCATGAAATGAATCAGCTCTTTTTTCTTCTTGGATCACCAAATTTATCAAATTCACAATTCCATGGGTATTCTTTGTCCAATCTTAAAGGTCCATTAAAGGGTTGTTATATGAAAGAAATGACGAACCTTTCTCGTTTTTTATTATTACTAATAATAAATTTCAATGCAAATTTGTTTACTTACTTGATTTACTTTTTACTGATAAACCCCATTTGCACAAAAAGTTGCATTATGCTCTTTCATTCTGCTACGCCTAAATATCGCTTTCAATTAATATTTTTCCTTAGTTGTTTTCATTTGATATTATTCTTATTCATAAACCTTTTTCAATGACTCCAGCCAGTCATTTGAGTGTCATAATGTCACAATGTCAAGTTCATAATTTATTATAGGAAGGATACAGCCAACGCGAAATTGTCAGAAGGCTGAATGTAAATCACTCTACAATAGGATGATGGGTTCTTCGGCGCTTCAGAGATACAGGACTTCATACTAGGTCAGGACAGGGTCAATCTAGGTATATGGACAAGAGAGACGATAGATTCATCCGTTACCAAGCTCTACGAAACCGCAGCATTATGAGAAAGAATATAAGAAAAGTAAAAAATGTTTCGATTTCCTTCAGGACTGTAAGCAGAAGGCTCAATGAAAATAACCTCAGGACCCGGTACCCGGCTCGTGGACTTCTTAACCACAGCATAGAAAACGACCAGGGTTCATGGGAACATGTGAATTGGACACTAGAAGTTTGGGGACGAATTCTTTTTACAGATGAGGTGAGTTGGCCTGAAACCTTGAGGTGGGCGTAATTTGATATGGAAACGCTCAGGAGAAAGGTACGCGCCCATGCTGTATGGTTCTTTAGGTGGCATTCCATGGTGAGTCATAGATATTCTGGGATGGCATTTCCTTGGACGCCCGCACAGAACTGGTTGTCGTATGAACGTGCGAACAAGATCTCCAACTTCACACAGGTGCTTACAAGACATAATCGAAGAACATGTAATGCCGTTTGCCCCCCCCCCCCCCCAACGATGAGAAATTCTTGCTAATGCAAGATAAGGCAGTCCCCAGAGAGCATATTGTGGATGACTATCTAAACGATGTTGAAATTGAGTGCTTGGTGTCACCTGCTCAAAGTACTGATTTGAACCCAATCGAACACATTTGGGACTAACTTAAGTGACCGGTACGACGAAAAAGCCCAGGTCCTAACACCCTAGAAGAGTTGGAAACGGCTGTTCTTGATGAATAGGAAAGAATTCGTTTTCAAGAAATGCAAAGGCATTTCACGGATGTGATTCATGCCAGAAGTAGAAATACGTGTTTTTTCCAATTTTTAATAAACATTTTCTTTTTAAATGTCTTATTTTTGTTATGCAAAATAAGAATAAACCTAAATAAATTAAAATTTAAGAGTAGTGCAATAATTTTGTCCATCGGAGTATATAATCAACCATATAAATAATAACAAATAATTATTTTTATGTATACTAATATTATAAAGAGAGATATTTAATAATACTTTTAATACATTATTATATCATGAAGTACCACAATACTATAGACGAATTATTCCAACATAAAAAAGAAAAAAAAATGCGCTTGTACGAATTATAACATTCACCCAAATCAATCAGTGTTTCTATCTCAGAATTCGCTCAGCATATTCGTGGGTCTGTTTCTTTAGTATTTGCACACGATAGACAGTGAAATATAGTTGATCGAGTAGCTTTCAAGAAAACGGTCTTTTTGTTGATGATGATGTGAATTGGGAAAATACCCTTAGGGATTTCTCAATCGGACTTTCAATTGAGAGAATGATTTGTATTCCCTGTTACACTATCTTTCGTTTTAACAATTGAGGACAAACGAATAAAGATGTGGGGTTAGATTAGTCAGAAGAATGTTTCTTACACGGAAAATTATACTTCAGTGTATCAAGAAACAAATCAATAAATAAAGTTTTTGTACAACTAACAAATTTTCAATTAATTATGCAAATTTTCATACTAGAAAGAGAGAAAGTTGGTTTGTATGTAAGAGATTATTTCCAAATATTTTGTATATATTTAGGTTTTAATGATTTTTTTAAAGATAATATAGACATAATTTTATTATTGCAATATCAAGAAAATATACTAAATTTTGTATGTTAGATCTGAGACCAATTGTATTTTGCGGTCGGTATTAATTAATTGTGCTGTTGTAGATAGAAATAAATGACATTATTGTTTTTGGATTTCATCTGACTCTCCTTCTCTCACGAGGACAGACTTCGGGTTTATTTAAATTGAAAATCGGTCGAGAAAATCGATTTTATCCGGCCGGAAAAGACGTTTGATAAAATTTTAACAAAAGACTATAAATAGTTGACAACTTCGATGTTGGGGCGCGTGTCTCGGCCGGAATGGCGGCGTTTCTTAGTTACGGAAAAAGCAAACAACCCTTGCAAATAAGTGCTTGAGAGAGTTGAGCGTCACTTCAATCTTTGTCCTCACTCCTCATTCCTCAAGACGTCTCTTTTGGTTGATGGCAGAGCTCTACATAATTGGCCAGATCGTCGGTGCTAAAAATTTCAGAAGAAAGAGCCTCTTCTGCAAATGGGGGATTCACACAGGTAAGTTTCTACTGTAATGCTCCTGGTTCACAACTCCGGCCTTTTTCTACAGCGGAAATATTTAATCGACCGAAACCCTTAAATAATTGCATTTATATTAAGGAATTATCAAAAATATACGTTTAATCAGAGGCAGAGGCACAATAAAAAAATCGTATTTTGCATCGCATCGTACGTATTATGTAAATATTGAAAATAAAGGTCACAATTGTTCATGTATGGATTTTTGTTAAATTGTATTTTATTTAATGACAAATCAGTAGAAAACGTGTTAACAACTTGTTTTGTACATAACTACGAGGCTTTTCAACCTCTGAGATCACACTAACAATAACTTGGGAAACAAAGGAAAATTCGTTCTTTTAAAGGTATTGGTTGTATTGTGAAATTTCTTCTTGAAGTTTGCATTGATAATACCTTGGTTGTTTTCAATGAGATGTTTACTGACTAAAATGATCAGTTAAATTATCTTTCTACACAGTAAAGTTATGTAATTCCTGTAATATAGGAGGACATAACGTCCAACTTCCCGTTGACTCTAGATTTGGATTCAAAACCATTTTACAATATTTTTTGTGTGCAATTTATTCTCAAATCCTGACCAAGGGCTATGCTGGGGTTTATAGTTTCAATGTATCGACCACTTTTCACTCACAAACACTGGATCAAGGTATGGTCAGAAAAAAGTGAATGCATTTGTTACTGCCAAGTTTTCGACATATTTTAAGGTCATCATCAGGGCAAAACAATGTTAAATATCTCTATAGATTAACATATTTAAATTTTTTACCAGCGATCTCATATTTCTTTGAAGACCTACAATGTGAAGTACTATTAGGCAATATTGTATAATAAGCTGTATGGGGCTGCAGTTGTCAGGCGGAAATTCTCCAGTTCCTGGTATCCATTACAATTAAATAAATAAATAAAATAAATAGATTAATTAATTTATAAAAAATTATTTATTAATATTTTTACCTGGTACTTGGTAATTGAACATACTAGACTAAGCAAAAACTTTGTAATGTGTCACCATGATCATCATCCAAGGTTTAAATAAGTTCTTAAATAATCTAAAGAAAAAAGATCTTTTTTGTGGACATTACATTTGTCAAAATGAACTATATGAGTCAGTAAGATGGAGCACAGGCAGCCGAAGGTCTTGGCACACGTTAAAAACATTGAGTAACGAAACAAAAGTACAGATTTAATATGAACCCTCCCTATAATTTCATTAGTCACTTATATGTTAAAAGGTGTACCTCCAAAGTACTATGTCTACTAGCTGACATAGCTAGATACAAGGGAACCATACTATAAATATGTAATAAGTGGTTTTTATCTAAGTCTGAATACAAAAACTGAATATGTAGTAAAACTTTTGTCAATGTGGCAATATGGATGTTCACTTTGAGGGGAGCTAGCAACACCGAATAAGCCGGATAAAGGATACAAGTACATATCCAATGATAAAAAGTTATAAAATTAATGACTCCACTTTTCTACAAATCTTCGTCCAAATCCTAACATGACTGAGCTAGCATAAATGACAAGTGATGTTTATGTGTCATGCTGTTATGTAATGCTGAAAGTTTTGGAATAAAATAAGCAGCATCGGAGCTTTGTTCTTCGAAGTGTTTAACAATTAATTGCAAAAGGATCTTAAAAACATAAAAACATTTTTTCCCTTCCTTAGCGGGTTGCATTCATAGCCTGATATTTTAAACATTCCTGATTTGTATAATTTAATATGATATAGTTTTAGCTAGCGGAAAAGACTACGGAATATCAAATTTGGCTTAGAAAGAGAAGGTTAACAGTCACAAATTTATGGGTAAACTGATGAATGTGTTAAACTTTTTTTTAAAGGTCCTGGCTGGCAGTTGATTTCAGGACAGAAGGAAGGCCAAACTCAAGTTGATAACCCAGGTTATGATGAGATGACGTATTGGTGTCATCCAATTGATGTCCACTTTGCTACTAAAGGAATCCCTGGTAAAACTGGCATTACATCACATCCATTTTGGAAAATAATTTAATGTAATTCTAGGCTGGCCAAAAATATACTTACAGATTTTCCATTACGACGAATTCGGGCGGAGTGAAGTTTGTGGGTACGGGTACTCATTCATCCCAACGACTCCTGGCTGTCATTCGATTTCTTGCCCGACCTGGAAGCCTCTGGGTTTGTTCATTAATTTTTCTTAGCTTGCACCACATTGATGGTGAACGTTCATTTAATTCACTTATTTAATAATTAATTGGTAGTTATATTCCTCATTTTAAAAGGGAAAAGACTTGTTTAATAACTTTTTTGACAAATATAAATTCTTACAATTCAAATTCTTCATCATATTACATGGTGATTTTTTTTTAAACAAAAAACTTGGTAATTTGGAACATCATGAATCATGAGCATCACATGAAACTATAAGGGCAATTGTTTACAATGTAAATTATTTTACTTAATGGTACTGATTTGTAATTTAATTAAAACATTTTAATTAAAAATAAATTAATAAAAATTAGTTAAATAAAACGATTTTGAAATGCTTTTCTACTATTAATTTTCTAATTTATTATGCTTTTAGGAAAGTTGTATGATAAATTTTCTGAGTTCTTCATTGGCGGCGGCCCTCAGCTGAGAAACCCTGATATTATTTTTAATGGGTTAGACAGGTTCAGGCTAAGCACAGAACCAATGGGTATTGTTGACTTAGAATTCAACTTGATTCAGAAGAACTTCCAAAAGTATGGAGTGGAAACTTATTGAATACTGAAAAACACAATAGCTCAACTCAAAGACTGAACTTGCTATTCGAGATGTTTCCAAACCCGATTATAACCGCTATGGTTTTCATAGTTATTAAGTTTGTCTGTTGTTATAATGTCACGACAACCGTAGATTTAAGCAACATATGTGACAATTCTACTGAAAATTGTTTAACAACAGAAATTAACGAAGAGACTGCAAGTGTAAAAATGTCAACGATGGTTATGCTTCAAAGCACAACCGATACACCCAAAACAACTGAAATACCCAAGAAAGAGAAAGAAATGCATAAAATGTCTTCTGATTGTTTATGCGATTTAACTGTGGGTTTTTAAAATTAATTTTTACCTTGAGACTGTAACTGATTTTGTTATTTATATTTCAGAGCGAAAAATGTGATATAAACTGCTGTTGCGATGTTGACTGCAGTGAGTCCGACCACACAACATTTGCCTTTTGTTCACCTGACTCAACATATCCCGTGCAACACTCGGGCCTATGCTTCTCACATCAATACATATATAAGAACAATACAAGATACAAAATTAAGAAGAACGATAATGGAATCTTCTGCATTTCTAAGGACAATTTTCCTGATAGATTACATTTTGTTAACCAAAAGGTATGTTTACAATGAATGGTAAAAATGGTTACGATGTAGTGAGTATATCAATTTTTGTTTAATAATATGTGTATTCATCTTCTTTGAAATTTAACGACTGGCGTGTTAATTGAATAATTTGACTTGTTCATTGATGATGATAATAATGGATACTAGGAAGCGGGGTTTAGTTCCCCAGGTACTGCAGCCTTCTTCCTTATTGCACCTTGCTAGTTCCCTCTTCTCAGAAGTTAGGTCAATTAAGTTAAGTCAAGTTAAGTCAATTAGATCATTGACTGACACTGGTACAATTTCATTCCCTGGGTGTTTTTGTTGGGTTATGTCCTCCGTTGAACTGTTGCTTTACATTCGAAGATGACGTGAGTGGCTGTTTCTTCATGCATAATCTGCTAATGGATCATTGTTGAATATGATTTTGTTATTTAGATGTTTTCTCACATGCCAGTGTCAGGTTAATAGTCCTATCTATCACTCCTCTAAGTCTGGCCCTCTCTGATTGCAGCAGTGAGTTTGCCAGTCTTGGTGAGAGTTGTTTTAGCATAAGTTTACTGTGTCTAGCGACCTTCTCCTTTTGTAGTTTTTGGATCCATTCTGTGATGGAAGATTGTTTTTGTTAACCAAAGTATAGCTTCAGGGCCTACATATGGCCTTGCAGATCCTCCTCTGGCCAGTGTGTCTGCTTTTTCGTTAACCAAAATTACTTTGTGTCCTGGCACACAAGATGTCATCAAGTTGTGTTTTGGAAATTTTGGATGAATCTAGTAGCTAGTTTTGATGTGATTTTAGAAGTCCTCCTTTATAGTCTGTTGAGACCTTATAGGATGTTTTAAAGAATGTTTCCAGATGTTTTATTTTTGTCCTCCTTGTGATCCATAGGTTATTTTGGGCGTTATTTCTGCCATTTATAGCCAGTGGGGAATTTTTTGCTTTAGTTCCCAACTTGTTCATTATTTACCTTAATATAAATAGTGGTATTTTTTGTACTCGAGGGTGTAATTTATTTGTTTTATAAGATATCAAAACGGTTTTCTTGATTTCAGATAATAAGCTCCAATGAAAGATTTTCCAAAGTTTGGGGTAGAGCGAAACATTTTACATGGGCTCGATCTAACGAAGAACCAGATTTTAAATTTGACAACACTACCAATTATAAGTATGGGTCATTACTTTGGAAATTAGACAACTTGACAAATGAATTGAGTGTTCTTAGTAAGTTTTACATAAACGAGCTTAAAAGGATTGAATTTTTATTTAGATTTATTTCTTTTTCAGAGGTGCCAATACAAGTAACTTCAAACTTTTGTTCTGGAACAAGAACAGTCGGTTACCTTGAAAATTTTAATGTTAATTGCCTACAAAAGCCACCAAAGGATAAAACCAGTTGTGAGAACCTATTTAATTTTAATGCTCAATTTTTTTGCAACAACTTAAAATTAGTCGGTAACCCGACAAGTTTCAACAACAGATCGATTGATGAGGTAATTTTTGTTTTTTCATTTCAGTATTTTTTTTAAAAACTTTTGTAATGTTAATTTTAGGATATAGTTGAAGCATTGGTTCAAGTGAAACCATTCATTTGTACTAAATTTGGCAATTGCTTAGAAGTTCCTTCTCTCGAAGCCCCTTTTTACAACGAATCTTCCCAGACTTGCATTAATACATTGAAAAGTGTTACCCTCCTCCTGTACCACAATGGTTCTGGTGGTTTACAGGAAGGAGAATGTTTTGTATCACTTCATGATGTAAACATTCTGAGCGAGCCTTTTCAACAATACTTTCAAGTTCAGTACAAATGGGTAAAGGACGAGTCGAATGTATTTCACAGAAGTGGAACACCAGGATATATTGTGGGGAAGCCGTTGATAAGTGGAAGGAAAGCCATCAAGTCCAACAAAGAAGTGACGATTTTCAGTAAAGACCAAAAAGACTGGATCAGCTTAGCAAAAAGTGATTCTAGAGGAGG